>NW_028234412.1:39228348-39235848 GCF_977035675.1 Penaeus japonicus
TGAAGGGATATATGGCTATGATCTAGGGTAACGGTTCATATTGCTTTTGGTTATTCGAATGCCTATGGCGTCACAAGATGAAGGTCATGTGTATTTTGATATCCTTTCATGAGTCGAATGCTTTTCAGTTGTT
The DNA here is from genome assembly GCF_977035675.1 of Penaeus japonicus. NCBI lineage: Eukaryota > Metazoa > Arthropoda > Malacostraca > Decapoda > Penaeidae > Penaeus > Penaeus japonicus. The sequence continues at coordinate 39,228,482 of NW_028234412.1, forward strand.
GTTGGTCTTCGCTCTGGTTGGCGCGGTGTCCGCCCTTGTCGAGGAGGAACCTGCTGCCTTCAGTCCCTTCAGTCCCTTCAGGCCGGGCCTCGTGGCCAGGGCCGAGACCACCTTCCTCTTCACCAGGACAGTAGCAGTGAGTTCTTAGTTGTGTACTCTGTTGTTTTCATTTCTAGACATGCCGTGCCTTCTAACCATAGCTAAACATGTTATTCTGAATCTGAACTACTTCCTCTATCCTTAGGTGCTCCAAACAACACGCACTCAACTCACCACAATTAAGACCTGCATCGCTGCCGCCTCCGACCTGCCTTCATGCTCCGCCAGGGCTGAGCCCAAGTTCTTGGCTGTCGTCCCAACAGCTTTCGTTCGAAGGTAAAATATATTTTCTTTTTCGTGAAGTACATTTAGTTCCATCTATTGTTCATGGCAACTACACTGTAAATAGAACGCCCTTGTTATGTGATGGAGCCACGTCTAATGTTTGTTGTAACTCCTTCATCCCTCCAGGTACCAAGTGGAACCAGAAGCTCGTGCGTTTAACTTCCTGGTGCCTTCCTTCAAGGCTGCTCCACTAGCAGGTGACGGTACGTCTCTCACTTACATATGTACTCGAACGCTTTATTGCATGAGATAAACTTACATAATCATGTACGTGGGATGCAAATAATACCCTGCTTCTCTTCGTCACATGGAAGAGGAGCAGTTTTACGAGATAATAAGCCCAGATTTTATGTTTGTAATGTTGTGCTTATTGACATAATTCCAGCGCTCTGTTGTACAAGATATTAGCTTATTACGACATACATCACAAAGGCTCCATGTAATCAGTTCCTGATGTCCCACAAATCCAGGTCGCATCCTGGAGTTCCTGCCCCCGCTGGGCCTGCTGACGGTGGTGACCCGCACGGCGTGGGAGACCGAGGTCACCGCCACCGTCAGCCACCCGTCCCACACCGTCACCATCTCCGTGGCTGGATGCGCGCCCTCGGACCTGCCCTTCAGCGCCTCCGCCTGCGTCGCCACGCCCTCTCCGTCCACCGCTCCGTCCACTCCAGCCACGCCCTCTCCGTCCACCGCTCCGTCCACTCCAGCCACGCCCTCTCCGTCCACCGCTCAGTCCACTCCAGCCACGCCCACAGGCACGGCTACCGCCTCTGCTCCCCCGACAACCACTGCAACTACCACCGCCACTTCAACCACTACCACGACTACAACTCCAGCGACTACCACTGGTACAACGACTACCACTAGTGCAACCACGACTGCAACTACGACCACTACTCCAGCGACTACCACTAGTGTTGCTACTTCTGCTACGACTAGCACTATTCCAGTGACTAGCACTGGTACAACGACTACCACTAGTGCAACCACGACTGCAACTACGACCACTACTCCAGCGACTACCACTAGTGTTGCTACTTCTGCTACGACTAGCACTATTCCAGTGACTAGCACTGGTACAACGACTACCACTAGTGCAACCACGACTGCAACTACGACCACTACTCCAGCGACTACCACTAGTGTTGCTACTTCTGCTACGACTAGCACTATTCCAGTGACTAGCACTACTCCAACGACTACCACTAGTGTTGCTACTTCTGCTACGACTACCACTGCTCCAACAACTACCACTACTGCAATGACTACCACTACTCCAGCAACCACCACTGCTCCAACTACTACCACTACCCCAACGACTACCACTAGTGTTGCTACATCTGCTACGACTACCGCCATTCCGACGACTACCGCCATTCCGTCGACTACCGCCATTCCGTCGACTACCGCCATTCCGTCGACTACCGCCATTCCGTCGACTACCGCCATTCCGTCGACTACCGCCATTCCGACGACTACCGCCATTCCGACGACTACCGCCATTCCGACGACTACCGCCATTCCGACGACTACCGCCATTCCGTCGACTACCGCCATTCCGTCGACTACCGCCATTCCGTCGACTACCGCCATTCCGTCGACTACCGCCATTCCGTCGACTACCGCCATTCCGTCGACTACCGCCATTCCGACGACTACCGCCATTCCGACGACTACCGCCATTCCGACGACTACCGCCATTCCGACGACTACCGCCATTCCGTCGACTACCGCCATTCCGTCGACTACCGCCATTCCGTCGACTACCGCCATTCCGACGACTACCGCCATTCCGACGACTACCGCCATTCCGTCGCTACATCTGCAACGACTACCACTAGTGTAGCTACATCTGTAACTGCGACCGCTACACCAGCGACTACCACTAGTACAACCACGACTGTAACTACGACCACTACACAGACTACCACTACTACAGCAACCTCCACACCTCGACGACACTTACCCCGACAACCAATGTCTCTCGGTGACTCCTCCGCCAACCCTTCTCCTCGACACGACCTTATTCGCTTCCTCGAGTACTATCGCTCTCCTCGGCCACCTCGGCACCCCGGAAACCCCCCCGCAAGAACAACCACGAATTTCGACTGAGTGCCCGAGCCCCCTTCATCCACAAGTAGAACCTCGGTGGGTGTGATTATAAAAAAAACAACAACAACGATTCCATACGACCTCGCTACTTGCGCGTTGGCGGATGTGCCAATTGTGTGCTGTGCGGTGCTGCTGCTGACGTTTTCGGCTGACATCTTGCTGACCCGGGTCCGATCCCACACTGTCAGTGTATGGTAACCCTGGCCCATTCCTTGCACAGTCTGACTTGCAATCACAAAACCCAAAAGCAAGGAGATTGCTCCAAGCACGGCCCCGCCCCGGTCTTCAGCCTCTCAGCCTGTCAACCACCGAGGCTCAGGTGGTCCCTAATGCGGATGGCTCTGCTGAGGATGGAAAATATTCGATTAATGATGTATATTAGGAAAAATAAAGGTGATAGAAGTTTATATTCTTGGTCTTATTTTGGCTAGCCTTCGTTTCATGATACTTTAGGCCGTTACTGATACCTTACAATCTGAATTAAGTACGATGCTAATGCCATGCGTCGGAAAGGGACAGGATGCACAACAGATAAGATCTGTATTGCTGATGCACCAGAGCTTATGGCTAGACTGTTTTATTGCAAGTAACAGTTATTGCTTTACCAATGCATGTGAACCAAAGGTCAAACTCATTATTGTATGAAAAATAATATAACAAGACCGATGATTTCAATTACTGAATATGTTTTCAGAAGTAGATACCATATATGCTTACAAAATTAATTATTATTTTAGAATGCATATATGCTCACAAAATTAGTCATTATATTAGAAAGAATCAATAATGATAATGATGATGATGTGATGCCAGAGACCCAGCTAGTCTCCTAAGCTCCAACCGACGTCAGCTGCCGACGTTTGCCGACGTCTGTGGGACGTCCATTCTGCTCATCCGCCGACGTCGGCCAGTCGCTGAACCCGACAGCTTACTAACCGTCTGGTAGGATGTTTCATGTCATGCATCAGACACAAAAGATACTAAGACACGTGTAAGAGTGCGAGACACCTGAGTGCTAGTGGGGCTATGATGTAGATAAGAGTTACATTGACAACTATACCAAAAGAGAGGCACTGACAGCACAAAAGTGATGCCACCATGACACGTGGCTCATTCGGTTTACATCTCGAATGTACAATATGCGAAAAAATAGCAGAGGTTTCTATTTACGTATCAAAGGGAATTTTGTAAGCTTCTAGTTGCAATAGAGTGATTTTCTTTTACTATTTCACCGCATATGTCATGATAATAATCCGAGTTTAGTATCGTATCAGCGTCAGTAATCAATAAACTAATTTACGTTACTTCAAGTTACCGGTTGCAAATCGTACAAAGGAAATTCTAATGTTTACATAATGATTGGTTGACAAAGTCGTACATCTGTGTAATTTCCTATATGTGTGGCATCAATCACCCGTAAAGTTTTTGTATTCCTATCAGTAAGAAATAAACCTACTGTATATGTGAAGTGTGAAGTGAACAACACTAATGCATTGATATCATAAACGAAAACCGTCCATCGGTATTGATAAAAAGAGGTAAAAAGTAAAATTACACACTCACACAGACACAAACAAACACACACAAACACACACAAATATGTTATGATTCTTTTCATGTACCTTATGTTTAACTGTCCCCTTTCTCAGAATAGTGTAAGGGATCAAGTGTTTGTTTCTGATAAAGCAAAAAAATGGTTAAAGAAATGTATCAATTACGCTGATTTTTTTTTTCATTATGACGTCACAATTGAGTGTATTAAGTAGTTTTAAAAAATATTTCATTATCCATACTTATGAATTACACATACTATTAGAAATATACTGAAATATATACAACAAAATCACGAAAAGATATATATTTATGTTTATAATTAACGTCCATTTTTGTTGACGTTAATTTGTTTGTTTCTATAATTCGCGCCCAGTTTATTTGCAATTACTGTAATATTCATATTCTATTTGATTAGGTGAACAAGATTCTATCAGTTTTAATTATTAATAAATACATTGACTTCCCCTTTTCTTTTCACTATCGTTGTAAAAAATTCCCTCCTAAATTTCAAAATACTTCCACACTAATTTTTACATGTAAGAAAAAAAATCGAAAAATGCGAAATTCAATTAGATGTTATATTAATAAGTAATACTCCAGTCATAAAATATTACATATCCGACCCTTCATTCATATAATATTTCTGTCATAAAATATTACATATCCGACCCTTCATTCATATAAGTAATATTTCTGTCATAAAATATTACATATCCGACCCTTCATTCATATAAGTAATATTTCAGTCATAAGATATTACATATCCGACTCTTCACTCATATAAGTAATATTTCAGTCTTACATATTTCTGAACGAAAATGTATGAAAACGCCTCTCGCTGCCTTTCTGCTATCTATGTCATTAAGATGCTTAATCTTATATGCATAAATGTTGGCATTAACTCGAATATCAATAAAAAAAAAAAGAGAGACTGAGAAACAATCTAGAATCCTTTTTGTTTTTTCTTTATTATAACACTTGACTTTACTGAATATTATACCTATTAACCGAGCTACTAAAAACCTCTATTCAACTATCTTCCTATTGCCATTAGGTTATAGGCATTGTCGTGATTATTGGCAAAAGAATGACTTTATATTGGTAGCACTTTAATAAAGTTTTTTTTCCAGGTACACGATAAAATATAAATTTCTAATCTTGGCGTGGCGATTGCTTCGAGTGCGCGGCTAGAAGTGGAGGTCGTACTCGGTCATTAGGGTCGTTTCTACGGTCACTTCGAAGTCCCACTCGGAGTCTATGAGGCGGTAGCTGTGGCTGTGGACTGTGGCACTGTGGCACTCGATGGTGTCGTCGCTGTGACAGTTGCCGTGACACTGTGAGACGCTGTGACGGTTACGGCGGACGGAGCTGTCGTGGCGGCAGGAGCCGTGACGGTGATGGTAGCCACGGTCGTTGTTACCGTCGACGTTACAGTTGGGACTATGGGAGGGTTCATGGGTGGTGGGGTGGTTGCAGTCGTGGTTGCTGTGGTGGTAGCGGTCGTACTTGTTGTCGCTGGTGTAGTGGTCGCCGCAGTTGCAGTCGTGGTTTCACTGGTGGTCGTAGTCGTAGATGTGGCTACACTGGTGGTCGTAGTTGCAGTCGTGGATGTACTAGTGGTAGTCGTTGCAGATGTGGCAACACTAGTGGTTGTAGTTGTACCAGTGGTAGTCGCTGGAGTTGTAGTCGTTGTTGCAGTCGTGGTAGTGGTTGAAGTGGCGGTCGTAGTTGCAGTAGTTGTCGGGGGAGCAGAGGCGGTAGCCGTGCCTGTGGGCGTGGCTGGAGTGGACTGAGCGGTGGACGGAGAGGGCGTGGCTGGAGTGGACGGAGCGGTGGACGGAGAGGGCGTGGCTGGAGTGGACGGAGCGGTGGACGGAGAGGGCGTGGCGACGCAGGCGGAGGCGCTGAAGGGCAGGTCCGAGGGCGCGCATCCAGCCACGGAGATGGTGACGGTGTGGGACGGGTGGCTGACGGTGGCGGTGACCTCGGTCTCCCACGCCGTGCGGGTCACCACCGTCAGCAGGCCCAGCGGGGGCAGGAACTCCAGGATGCGACCTGGATTTGTGGGACATCAGGAACTGATTACATGGAGCCTTTGTGATGTATGTCGTAATAAGCTAATATCTTGTACAACAGAGCGCTGGATTTATATCAATAAGCAAATTACAAACATAAAATCTGGGCTTATTATCTCGTAAAACGCAATAATCTGGGACACTTTTCGCCTACACTATTTTCGCCGCAAATGTAAATAGCAACGATATTGGTGACGTTACAGTGGACCTTCGGTTCTCCAGGGAGAGGCCGATAAAGTTACACTACGTATTTTCCGGTAATATAGAGCTTGTAAAACTCTCTGATATAATTTGTCGCCAAATAAGAAGCGGTCCATTTATATAGAGCTCATGGAACGATGATATAACCCATGAAAGTGGGTGACAGGTGGGTAGGACCCATTGGGATTGGGGTCGCTAATGTAGTAGTCGTTTACATTCGCGATATGACAAAAAATTATATTTGAAATATATGAAATTTGCGTTATGATAGAAAACGATTACAGGTTGGCAAGTTCAGAGTCTGTGCTTTTAATGACAAGCCTCTGTTTTAGTATGACAAGGAAAGATGTAAACGAAGGACTTACCATTATTCAGAAGTAGACCAGATTTGAAAGACGGTTCGAGGAAGTTAAACGAGCGAGCTTCAGGTTGTAATTCTTCGTAACTGTGGAAATGTAGGAATTACCAAAAAATATTAGATGTGGATTCAGAATATGGCGAGGAAGTTCTGTTCATAAGAGCAGTCACTATTACCACCAGATATGCGAAACCTGCTTTGCGAATTGGGAAATGTGAGTGATTCACCTTGGCGCAAAAACGGTCGGGACGAGAGCGAAAAACCGGGGCTCCGTCTTGGCCGAACAAGAAGGGAGGTCGGACGCGGCGACGGTGCAGGTTGCAGGTATGGTGGCTTGCGTCTGTACGGTTTGAATCACCTGAGGATATTAATGGAAAAGAAAACAGTGAAAAAACATAGGTGTGTTTAGGAGGTACGTTATATATATATAGAAAGGATCCACGAGAGTCGAAGGTAATTAACTCACCGTTACTGTCCTGGTGAAAAGGAAGGTAGTTCCGGCCCGGACGACGGGGCCGGGCACGAAGTGATCGAAGGCAGCTGGTTCCTCCTCGACGAGAGCAAACACTGCGCTAACCAGTGCAAAGGCCAATAGCAACTGAAAAGCATCAATTTCTTAGTATAACTCTGTGTATACAGCATACCTTTATCTCGTGAATACCGCAGAAATTCAGACATAC
>NW_028234412.1:39240848-39248348 GCF_977035675.1 Penaeus japonicus
TCTTTTCCTATGAAACAGTTTAGCAAAGAAATAAATGATAAAAACAATATTGGTAAAGATTAAACACTGCAGAACATGACAAGATTCAGCTATAAGAGTGAGGTAAACTGATAGCTTTTAAATATACATGTTCCTACAGTCATTACCTGCTTATGAGAAGTGTTGGTTGGTGTAGACAGTAATTACTTTCTATCAGACTTTACTATTTTCAGCATACCTCATATTTTATTCCACTGACCAGAAAGAGTAGGTAGCTTCATAAACATCTTAAGTGAAATACTACTGTAACTTTAATAGTTCAATAACTAAGTATAATATGGATTTAATGATACACTATATCTGATGTGGGATGTTTGGTATTCTTAGTGATTGTAATAAGTTAATAACAACATACATGGTATATCTTATATACACATTTTAGTGGGGGGGAAAAAGTAAAAAGAAAAAAAAAGAAAAAAAAAAGATTTTTGAAAAGAATTAACTTCTTTTTAATGGGAAACAATTACTACATTCATTTATTTTACTTGAAGCTTCTACAAAGGATAGGAAACAACATGTGGAATGCGGCATCCAAGTGGGGAAAAGAAAAAGGATGGAGGTGGGGTAACTTCCACTCAAGTCCTTGTGAAGCTACATCCACAACTACAATGTAAAATGGAACACATGAATGCAGTGAGTCGGTCATGTAGAGTTGGGGCAACAGAAGTTACAAATAATTTGTTTTTTTGTGACGAGAACATCAATAGTAAGCCTTAGTCTCCACTTCTGTGAAACTGTATTTTCTGTGAACCTTAAAAATGAATGAAACTCAAGTCTGAAATTGGCCATTGCAGAAATTCAATATCACAAATCATCACTAATATTAATAATAAAAATGGAGACTAAAGAAAAAGGCAAGACAATATAAGCAACTATATAAAACACATTGATACACATATGTCACGTCACAAACCAAAACAAAGAAAACAAATTCATATAGCAATATGAAACATTAGACAACTAAAAACCAATGTTAGAGATGCAGCTCGAAAGAAATTCTTTGATCACTATAATCAATACAGCAGCAGATTGAAGATATAGGTAATATCACGAGTAAATAAAATACTGTGTACAATATTTTACAATGTACAAGCAATAAAGATTAAAGACAGATAATTGAAACAATTATGTCAAGGTAAGAACGAGCAAGATGGGAACTAGACAAACTGCACGCATGTGAGGCTCTAGTACGTACACCTACTCCATGACCCTGGATCGTCCCGGCATATTTGCTCTCTTTGGGATCATAATACATGTCTAAAACAAGTGTAACACTGGAGTTCTGCCACTTTCTGAAATTTTGGTCTGCTTTCATCTACATTAGAATAGGGGGGGAAAATAGACATGGTAATTTATGATTCTGTAGGGACTGGATACCCGTCTCAAACATACTCACATGTGTTCACCTGCATAATCCACACACACTGACTAACTAACAATCCAAGTTTGAGATTTAATACTGCTCTCTCTTGTTTGAAATTCAAGCATGCAATTTAATGTAAGTGCTGAATCTACTTTGAGATTTAATAACAGTTGATGAACAAAAACCTGCATTTATTACATAAAAGAGGTTTTTGGACAAAACAACCAACATGCCCTGCTGTAGGAAGTGATCATTTTTTGTCTAATCATAAAAGAGAGTTTGCTTCCAACAACTATGTTCTAAATGTCACTGAAAGCTTAGTGCATGTTCTTCTGTTACTGGAAGCATATGAATACTCTTTAGACTTTATAAACTTGAGCATCAAAACAATGGTACATTACCTAGAGAGTTAAAGGCTAATAAAAAAATAATGATGAACAATACTAATAAAAAAAGATAAAAATTATACAAACCACTCACACATTAAAAGGTTGGAATGATGCAACATACAAACAACTTGCCTAGGCCTATCTAATGGCTGAGAATGTCAGCACGAAGCCGACCATGACTCACGACTGGTGAACCAATGCTGCTACTGGGTCGAATTGTCAAGAATATTTGTTTTCTTTGTGACATTCATGTGCAAATTACCAAATGTCTACAAGAAAAGTTTTATCTTCGTGATCAGTGCCATTTCATGTCAACACATGAAACAAATGGTTTGGTTCTAACTGTCAACTAACTTCAAAAATGGAGTCTTAAAAGAAAAGAGAAGAAATGAAAGCTTCCATGCTCATTTTCCCAGCACAGGCTGGTTCATCACATATACTGCCCCTTGTAGTATTCACACAAGGGTGTGAAAGCATTGTAAGCAGAGCCTTCTTTGGGAAGCAACTGGCTTAGCATCATTGAATGACATCACCTCCCCTTTGTGATGGAAACACCTCACAATATCTAGCAGTCTCCATGGTGTCCGTATCTTAAGTCAAAAACATTCAACGAAAGTTTAATACAAACTTGTAGATTACACAAAAGAGAGGAGGAGGGGAAGTGACTTTTGTCTTTTGTATCATTCAAACAGGACGAATATGACCAACAGGACTTGCATGTAACACGGCCAGAGCATCGATTCTTACAAAACAGTTGGAGTCTCTTACAGTATTATTCAGACTTGTAGCTTGCTTTCATGAATTTTGTGCTAAGCCACACTTTTAAAAATCTTATTAGATATCTTTTTTCCTTTTTGGCTGCTGACACAAATATTACTATGGTCCATATGCTACAGGTGTGAGGAACGAGCATCATCAGAACTGCTAGTGATTCAGCCTATTTGTGAAAATGTCAGCAACTATGAGCCTAAAATACAACATTGTTCTAATTTTGTACAAGGGCCCAATATGGAAAGGAAACAAGATAAAAGTTGCCAATGACACTATTTTTGCCCCCTTATAACTGGAAAAGATAAGCTCATGAAAAAAAGAGAAGTTTCAAGTATGAAGTTTCCTATGGGAAAAAAGCACAGTTTCTTGCTGATGAGGACAACACCTTCATCTGACTAGGGAAACACTTCCTGGAAACTGTTCAACATGCTATGCTTGTCTGAGCAACCAGACCCAAGCTAGTACTGGGGAACGCCTTGAAGAGGATCATTTAGGAGACGCATGTTCCCGCCACTTCACAAATTCCTATACAAAATACATATAATATGAGCATTTTTATGCAGTTCCTCAAAAGCTCATAATGGCTGACCATGCCACAAAAAGAATGATGACAACAAATTCACACAAAGCTAGAGGGTTATTTACATGATACAGGATCACCGATTTATGAGCCGAAGATACACGATTTTAATGCAAGAAAATTTTTGTGTGTGGATATTCACAAATCTAAAAAATGAGACTTAACTGTTGGCTCAAAGTCACTGATCTTGTTGCATGATATTGAGCAAAGAGGGCTTCTCTATTTCAACCGAGACCATCAGACTTTGCTTACCTTCCAGTGCCAAAGAGAATGATTATTGGGGTTTGGCCAGCATATGGAGAGTAGAGTACTATAAATTACCTTGTTTCATCATGTTCTATCATGACTGTGATTAATATATGTAATAGTAAAAAGAAAAAGGAATAAGCAAATTAATGCTTACAGGACTGAATGACAGAAATCCTTTTTTTAGATCCTGTGTTTCATTTAATCTGACTTAAAAAGGAATTTTTTTTTTTTTTTTTGGCCTGTAAGCTCACCAGAAGAATCAGAAGTCCTGTCATGAAAAGACCTACATATCCATGACATACAGTTAATACAAGATTGAGACAGTGTTTTGTGAAGATAGACTTCTTTAGCTTAAAAAAAGTTTTCCTCATATGCAACACTTTCTAAAGCTCACATTTACTGGTCTCCTCATATACAGTATATACACTAAACCAGAAAGAGCTGGCCCTGTTAACAGTCTAGTTCTCATGAAATCAATAAACATTTCTTTGCATACTAACATATTCAACAAAGTAATGAAATCTGATCTTTTTATATATCTTGCAAGCAACAGCCATTTCAACTAATGAGATGGAAGTTCATATAAACTGAACCATTTTTGCTCATCTTAGAAATGCCAATCTAACCTTTCTTAACAGGGGAGGGGATTCTAAAGCACACTGGCATTGTGGCCACGAGAGCACCTTGGGGGCCCAGGCATCTACGGAAAAATTCCGGCCATACATGGCCCAGACTTTGGAAATCCTAACCATTATCTGGATATACAACAAATAAATATGGAGGTGACATTAGTATTTCATAAATAAGGCTAATTACATATTACAAAGAGCTCAAATTTATATTCATACATGGAAAACAATATAGCCTAGAGAGAACAGGGTTGTCAAATGTTTACATTTCCTACAGCTAGCTAGGAATCAACCAGTTATTCAATGGTTTGGTTGGAGGGATAAGGAAAGCATGGATGTTGACACATTAAACTCCTCTGGCCATCGCTCACTTGAGGACTCAACCATCTGCAGGGGACTGAAAAAGCAAGCAGGAGGAATATTAGTTGCCCATTTTGAGAATTCTGAAATATAAACACGACAAACTAAATCTACTGAAGACACTTAACCATGTTCAGACAATCTACTAGAATATTTCAAACCTCTAAAACAAAAGGAATGCCAAAAGACTCTTACCTAAATCCTAGCCTTACTGACTCATTATCAAATTCCTCTAACTCTCGTGCTTGTTTTTCCTGCATAAGACGTATCCTTTCCTGTTTTTCACGCTGGAACCTTGCTATTTCTTCACTCATCTGTTACGAGGGAAGAAAATGAATCAAATACAAATTTCTATAAGCATTACGCAAGCAATCACTAGACTAAACTACGGAAATAAAAAAAAATATTAAAAAATCAAATGGCAACTCTTTGTTATTGCTAGACATAATGAATGTAAATGCTAAAAAGGTAACTGTGTAACTTTCTGACCTTTTGCTGCAATAATGTTCTTCTCAAAGCAACTCTCTCATCCAGCTCTCGCTTTTCACGGTTGCGCTGGGCCTCTGCATGTTGACGGTTGCGTGTCTGGTATTCAGTAAGCATTTCTAATTCTCTATCCAATTTCTCTGATAACTGCTGCTGCTCTATTACCTGTAGATTTTAAAAAATAATCATCATCAAGTGGGGTTTTTAATTGAAACTTTATTTTCTTAAAACAAAAAAAATAAAGTATTCCAACTTTCTCCCACCAAACCTAGTCACACAATAATACATGAATCAAAGTGTATATCTTTTTTTTTCATCTAACAAATACAAAAGTGCCTGATATATAACAAACACTAATCACAAATACAAAACACAAAATAAAATGTAGGAAAGAGAAAATAAAATAAAACAGGAATAATAAGAGGGAGTTCAATTTAAAACTCAAGAAGCCAAAATTGCTACTGAATAATCATTTCAAATTTTAAAAAAATAATTAACACAAAAATATGGCTCTCCCTCCAATACCTGAAAGCTCAAACTATAACTAAAATAACTAAATTTTGGTCTGGAGTGATTTCGGATACATCACACAAGCCACATAAACAATACCCTTCTTGTCTACTAGTAGCTCTTGATATATATCTGCTTACATCACTGCATTTAAAAAAGCCAAGTCCCCTTCCTGAACCATGAAAATAATCATTTTTCTAAATGTAAGCATACATCCTTCAGAGTGTGATGTAATGAACTATAATCACACACTGTAAGATATCTGTACGGATTTTCTTGTTTGTTTGTTTTAAACTGGCAAATCACAACAAAAACTTCCCGCCACAAAAATATTTGCACAATCGCCCTTTATTTTTTAAAAATCATATCATAAAACTTTACTATCCAGTTAACCAAGTAAATCCTATTTCCTCTTATCAATGCATCAATACTTTCTATTTCACCTAATTAAAATAAAATAAAAATTCTTATTCTTCACTGATCCATCTATACGGTCTCAGTTCCTTAATGTCTGAAGTTACCCTCTTGTTAAGCAAAAATCCTCCAAGACCCCTGGCCAGCCAGTGACAGCAAAGTTGTGTCCAAAGTCTCTCTCAGCTCATCTCAAGCCAATCCAAACGGAGTGAATCTGGACATCATTTTTTTTTTTTTTTTTACTTATGATAAATATAATTAAGAAGTAACATATCCTTTTGTGTTTATTCTGACTCGAAACTTAGATTTAGTATATCCATTTCAGTCATGAACAACATCAAAAATGTTTAAAAACTTGTGTCCAGAATCACCCACCTTCATTAGTATATGTTCTGTAAAACTATCTAGTTATGTTTCCAGGACAATTAATGCATATGAAATACCTCCACTCAGAAGGCGTGACTTTGGTGACTGGGACAGAAAAAATAAATAAAACTCCATCTCCCTGCTTACAACATTAGCAAAAGCTTTGTACAAAATAAAGCAATCATAGTCGTAGGATTTGAGACGCACTCACATGTCAAAATCCTATTTCCCTAAATATATGCCATCAATATGTACAATCTTTCTTTTGTCTTTTGCAACAGTGCTTGTTCATTCATTCATTCATATTGATCCAATGCCAAATACTACACACCTGACTCTCATCCAGCCTAAGAGACTGTCTCTGAAGCATTTCAGCAATGGATTGCTCATATTGGTCAGCAAGCATGGCTAGTTTTCTTCGCTGATCGTCTTTTAATCTCTTGATAATAGCCCGTTGTTCATCTTTAGGTGTCTTAGATAAGATCTGTGTTTTATACTCCTTATACTGTTGTCGCTGTATATTGATAGTGTCCCTGAACTGCCGACGTATTTCTATCTCTTTTTGCTGCAACAAAGATCTACAGTTAAAAACATAATTAAAAAATAAAAAATAAAAGTAGTTGTCAAGTTCTGTAAATAAAAATACTGGTTACTGCATATGTGCACACTAAAGACAAAAAAACTTCATTGAAGATTTTAAAAATCGTAAACAGGGAACTAAAGAAAAAAAAATAATAATCAAGCAAATACTTGGAAATCAAAATAAAGAGTATACATGACTGTCATACTAATCCACAATCATTTCAATGAAAGTAATAATATCTCTTTTCCTAGGTTCCTGTAAAGAGAATTCTTATTTCTATAAACTGTCACCTTATCAAACCTAAACCAAACTGAAATGAATCTGTATCAAAAGGACAGTCGTGGATTTTACTATTATGTAAAAATTTCTCTCAAAACAAATATCAGCATTATTATATCAAATGGCTGAGTTAACGAGTATGATAATGATATGCAACTAGAATCACACTTGATGAAAAACAGATTAAGATTCATACTTTTAAGCTCTTAGGTTGTTGTTTTTGTTGTAAAGCATGCTTTTTTCTCAGCTCTCTCTCCACTCTCTTCATGTATTCATGTTGACTACTCAACTCTGTCTGGTGTTGCTTATTCATCTGTAAAAGGATTTTTTTGCAATTAATAATAAACATTCGTATCAATAACGGCAAAACAAAACAGGAATATAATTGCCCTAAGTATATCTATTTCATTTCTTACTGAAACTCTGATAACCTGTCACATAGCTTTTGTAAAAACAACAGGATGGTAACATCACTCATCACA
>NW_028234412.1:39258348-39265848 GCF_977035675.1 Penaeus japonicus
GTCTAGCACATTTTATAGCACATGTTACAGGATCAAGTTAATTTGGGAGTGTGGTGCACCGTCCAAGCTAACGAGCAGGTGGCAACGTGAGTGGTGGAAGGCAAAGGGGAGGAGCCGCCTACCCGTCCACGGCGCGACTTGACGGTAGAAGACGCGTTGTTGGTGGCGTTGTTGTTGGTGGTGGTGGAGGAGGGGGCATTCTGCCCCGGAAGCTGGAGAAGGAGGGTAGGAGTGGTGGAGGATGTTACATTAGTGCTAGTGATAGTGGACATGGTTGCAGCATCAATGACTGATGGTTGTGTGTGTGTTGATGGCGGTGTTAATGGATGGTGATTATTGTTAGGTATACCTAAATCTGCTTGTAAGGATGAAGAGGATGGTGATGGTGAGATTGAAGGCGTCGTTGGAGTGTGGTGGTATGGCAATGCGTGATGCTGTGGCTGAGGGGAGTAGTGTGGCTGCTGGTGATGGTGATGTGACGGATGGTGATGATGTGGTGGCACTTCTGGAGGAGCTATATATGGCGAATGTTGTTGCTGCAACATTGGCTGAGGCGTCTGATATGGGAGATGAGGATGATGGAGTAAGTGATGGTGATGGAGGGAGTTGGTTGAGGATGACTGGGACTGGGATGACTGACTGACCCCGGCTGACTGGACCGACTGTTCTGACGTGATGCTGTTACTCTTGCTGCTGTCTCCACCGGCGGCATCTTCCTCTGTGGAGTCTGTCAGTCAGTAAGAGTTCATTTGTTACTCTAGATGCTTACTATATGTAAGCATTGCATCATCTAGAGTAAGAAATTTCCAACATGCATACATATATATATAATATATATATATATATATATATATATATATATATATATATATATATATATATATATATATATATATATAAACATATAAACCAACAATAAAAATAGGTATATTTCACATGTTTTTGTTCTTTTTATGTCTAAATCATGAATAATTTTTGACAAAAAATATCTTATGCTTAAATAATTTGTAAAAATATCATAGATCTGTACTTTATTACACCTAGAGATTAAAGGGCACTGTCTTACCAAGTAAAACTGGAAATTAATCTTGACACAAGAAAGACTGAATGAATAAATCAAAGCTTACAAAAAAAATTATTTGCTTCTCCTGTAAGTAAGGTGAAACAGTTAGCTCTTGCAATATCAGAATAATTCATCACTTAAATTTAGTCTAAGCTTGAGAGCCAAAATAGCAACTTTAAAATTACAAAGCATTTCCCATTTCTCCGTCAAAGAACTATTCCACAATAAATTTAACCATTTAGCACTTTATGCAAGAAAAATTACATTAACCTTGTATAATAATCAGGAGAGTAACTATACCTCCATTGCGAATCATCATGTGTCTCACAACTTCACCATAAATATATCATTTATTCTACAACACACATCTTAATCTCTGGACTCAAACATACATAATCACTTATCTGTGTAGGGATTTATATGTACATGTATGTATCTGTATAAAAAAAATATATCTACATATAAATGTATACATCAATTAAACTCTCTCTAAGTGTATCACATGTTCTGACATAGCTATTTCATCACTACTACCACAAACAACCATCAACTTGAAACTCATCAATTCGCTTCAGTTTACTTTAGAATCTTTCTTCTCACTGCCCTTTTACAATCTCAAAATTAAAATTAAGTGTGTCATTCCCGGTCTTGCTTCACCCGTTTCAAACCTCCCCTCTTGCACGCATAATTACGCACGCACACACAACGTACAAGTATTGCATGTACACATCACACCCATTAGACATATATAGCTGAAGCTGTATGACCACAGTGACATTTCCAATTACCAAGTTCAAGCTCAATAAAAAAGAAAACTGCAACCTCACCTTCAACATCACCTTGCTGACTTTCTGTTTCATAAAGAAGAATCTTCTTCATTTTCCTATAATTTAGATTATCAAATTCACGCACTGCTTTCTTTGTACGTGCAATTAGATCTAGGATGATGTGGCACGACCGATGTCTCAAAATAAATTCGTGCTGCAATAGAACAGCTCAATTGGTAAGGTGGAATTATATGCATTAACGTGAACAACAAAAAATATGCTAAAAAACATGTAAAAAAAAATGAAATGAAAAAGAAATAAGAAGAATATAAATAAATAATCATAATAGTAATAACAATAATAATAATAAAGATGATAACCATAATAATTATAAAAATAGCAATAACAATCATCATAATCATAATACAATTACTGGAACAATGTAAAATGCTTATCTAAAAGTCATGATTTCAACAGATTACAAAAAAGGGGAAAGATGGAAAAAGCGAGAGAGAGAGAGAGAGAGAGAAAGAGAGTGAGAGTGAGAGAGAGAGAGAGAGAGAGAGAGAGAGAGAGAGAGAGAGAGAGAGAGAGAGAGAGAGAGAGAGAGAGAGAGAGAGAGAGAGAGAGAGAGAGGAGAGAGAGAGAGAGGAGAGGGAGAGAGAGAGGAGAGAGAGGGAGAGGGAGAGGAGAGGAGAGGGAGAGAGAGAGGGAGAGAGAGAGGAGAGAGAGAGGGAGGAGAGGAGGAGAGAGAGAGGGAGAGAGGGAGAGGGAGAGGGAGAGGGAGAGAGAGGGAGAGAGAGGGAGAGAGAGAGAGAGGGGAGCGAGAGAGAGAGAGAGAGAGAGAGAGAGAGAGGAGAGAGAGAGGAGAGAGAGAGAGAGAGAGAGAGAGAGAGAGAGAGAGAGAGAGAGAGAGAGAGAGAGAGAGAGAGAGAGAGAGAGAGAGAGAGAGAGAGAGAGAGAGAGAAAATTATTCATCAATCATCAGAAGAAAAAATATATATATATCCTTGTGGGTTATGACACATGCAGCTCTCACACTGGTTATGTCCTGAACTATTAGCTCTCTTGAAGAAGAAGAATTGGTGAATAATTGAAGAAGAATTAGTGAATAACAATGGACTTAATGGTAATCTTGGACTATAGATCATCAAAATCATTCCTTAATTAAAGTTACTATAGTCTGTTTATATTGATTTGTCCATTGAATACCATAAAGTGGCAACTAAGCATTACTGACTCGTGATTGCCTGACATCATTAGTTATTTGTGATAAATATTCAAACTAACAATTCAGCTATACATTTGATTTTGTAGATAAAGACCGAACCCTTGCACATTCACATACAGATCCCAAACTGGTTGATGTGCAGCCATGTTGTACAATACAAACAAACCAATCACAATCTTGTATTAATGACTCTAGTCTAATCACCTACAAATGAACAACAGTTATTATAAATTATTGTAAGTTACCATTCTTTCTTTTGTTTCAGTTATGTAAAAAGATATCTAATTGTGTAAGTAGAAATAGAAGGTGTCTCAATGATTATATACATGTAAATTATTTAAAGTACTCAAAGCAACACTTCTGAAAGTAAATGACATACAGTAAATTATTGCAAAACATTTCATTTGTATTTATACCACATAGCTAGATGTTTTTTTACAATCTTGAAATAAGAAAGAGAATAATCACTTAAAGCCCATTCTTCATTTGTGTGCTATCAAGATAAGACTTGTCTTTTGTGTGCTTGCTTTGTAATATCCATAATATTGTAGCAAACTGACCATTTTGGAATTAATGTATGAATATAGAAGGGTTCTATGTATATCTGTATCGAATCTATAGAATTTATAGTTAGAATATTGATCACAACAAACCATACTTTTCCTATTCAGTGTAATGCTGTAATGATTCTTCCACCCACTGAACTTATAAATGAATGCAAGACCTGTCAATTTAAGTTAATCAATATTGCTCTACAGTAGGATATGAATGTTTGTAACTTCTTAATCTCTTCTTCAACTTCAGTCATGATTGACATATGTAAAAATCTGCAATATGATTTCTTTCCAGCATACTATGATATTTTGATATATTTGTCAATAGCATACCTAAATATAATAACTATAATCATTATAATCAGGGGGTCACTGAATTCAAGATCAAATTATCCTCTACATATATTTGCACACTAGAGGATGTAATGCCTTTTCAGGTTAGTGGAACATCTCTTTTTCTTTTTTTCTTTTCATTTTATAAAGTTGCCTCAAAAGGCACATTTTGTGAATTTCATCCATTAAAAATCTGGCAGCACTGTTGGTACTAGAGGTTCCAAAACCAATCTCTAGAGTTACTCAATTTTTACAAATCTTTTCTCATTATATACTCAAAACTGGACTTTATATTACATTTTCCATTATATCTTGACTGCTACGATGATTTTTTCAGAGGCTGTTTCTGGGATCCACAACACAGATATTAGATACTCTTTATACACGTACCGACAAGAGCCTAGCAGAGGTAGGGCGATCAGGTGGGTTCTTCTGAAGACATGACTCAACAAAGTGCTGGAATTCCTTTGACCATTCTGGGGAGGACATTTTTGGGGCAACGTTTTGGGCGATGTGGTACAAGGCACTCATGGCATTCATGTTGAAATAGGGCGGTTTGCGCTCAGCTAGTTCTATGCATGTGATGCCTAAGGACCACACATCTACCTGTAAATAGGAAAAAAAAAGAAAATGTATTAAGCTTCCTTAAGAGAGACAGAATATGTTTATACAATATCTCTTACCCTGATTTTCCATCAACATGTTACAACATCCATACAAGAAAAAAACTCTATTAATCCATTGTGGATGGGTGTCATGATATACATGACAATAATGAGTGAGTGATGGTGACAATTGCAATCATAATTACTATAAAATTGCTGTAATATTAAGCAAAGTGGGTTTCACCTAAAATCTAAAACCTAGATGGCACCCATTTCTCCAAGCACTAGCAGAAGAGAGAGCCTTGAATGGCACCCACCTATGGTCTCTAGCAAGTACTATCTCTACACTGAAATAAAACCCATCCTGGAGACTGGGCAAGCAAATCTATCCCCATCTGTAATGGGTTAAGATAACTTGTAATTAATATCATGAACATGATATAGTATAAATGCAACATTATTAATTCAAATACTGATATCTAATAACCCCCTATGTATACAAGACTTGCCCACTATTTTTTATTCATCATCATCTAGATAACAATAATAATAGATATAAAAATTATTTTTCAAGGGATGGGGTTAAAAGGTAGGTTCAGATATGCCTAGTAATTGAATCTAAGCACTTGTGAAGATATCTATGTGTTGACCTGATGACACTAAGATTGTTTTTGCTATGCCTGGACACAACGTCGTGGTATTTAGAAATGTGCATGCCTAACGCCTCAGGCTATTCGTCCACTGAAGTGGCAGGTACCTGTTGCACGCACGATCACCCAGCGTGCCAGCCATAAAAAAAAAAAGTCATGACATGATATTGCATTACTGGTGAAAAGCCCTGCAATACCTTGACATGATATCCATAGTTAACAGGTTAAAAATGGATTAACTAAAACTTTCAAATCAATTCTGGAATGAACTGCACAAGTTTTGGCCTATTGGCAGGTGTCATGGTGTACATGACGTTAGTCATCATGGCATTTTTAATGAATGGGGGAAAGTGGATCATTGTTTCTTTATTGTACTATGAGTAATAACTCTCTTTAGTCACTGATGGAGACTAGTGTCCAGTGTCGATAATGTGGCGCTGTGCCAGTATGGCTCCTTTGGCTGTGGCACTCACAGTCCTAAACACAGGCTTCCTTCCTTTTTCCTATCTCTTCATGGAATCTTTATTGTGGATGATTATTTTTTTCGTTTTTGTTTATGAAAATAAATTAATACGAAAAAAATAATGTTGCTTTTTGTTCTCCCATAAAACTGCAATACTATCTCACTGATCTTGCTGATTTGGACCCTACACTACAATTCTAGTCTACTGCAGCATTTATAAAGCCTGTCAAATGGTACATAAAAGTCTCACAATATGGTAAAACAAATAAAACAAAAATAATATGAACACAAACATGGCCCTAGTATTATAATGTGTGAATGAAACAAACTCTAAAGGTAGCAATATATGGCATGAAATTGCCTCACTCTGAAAGAAAACTCATCTGGGGCGCTGTGCAGGTGGCACTTGTACCCATCCTAAGTACCAGTCAGGCAAATCTATCCCCACCTGCAATGGGTTAATGGATTCTCACTGGGAAATAAGAGAGACTTAGTAAATATACAATGCATACCTTTCCATCATATTGTCCTTCATCCATAGCTAGAATCACCTCTGGAGCCATCCAATATGGTGTCCCAACAAAACTATTGGCTGGTGATGCAATACTTGCACTACCAAAATCAGCTGAAAAAGATAATTAATAAAGGTTAAATTTGTGATGCAATTTAGCATGCCTCTGAAAATATTTTGAAAATCCCTCCCACAGTAAAGTTTTTTATTCTACTATTTTGAAAAATGAAAACACATCGAAACTCATCTCAATACAGAAACATAACTTTGAAACTAGATGGCTGCTCCGTATCATGGGACTTCCAAACCTACACCAAATACCACCAATCTATAGCCAACAACAAACAGCCTTGCACGGCACAACCACTGTGTAAACGCACCCAGTTTTACGGTGCCGTTTTCGGTAAGTAGAATATTTCCAGCTTTGACATCACGGTGAATCTTCCCCAAAGAATGCAGATACGCAAGGCCGGAAAGACAGCCCTCGCAAATGGCACTGATTTCTTCTTCTCTGAGGGGTTGACGGTGAACTTCTATGATGTCTGATGCCGATCCTAAGCAGTATTCCATTACCAACTGGAAGTGGAAGTAAAGCATTCAGTAACAATAATAATAATGAAAAAAAACTAACAAAGTGAAGAGGGGAAAGAATGGAGTGATTTATTGGAATGAGTAAGTGTATAATGAGTGAATATAGGTGGGATCAGCTAGTAGAATGGGTGAGTGAGTTGTATAAGAAGCATGCATGAGAAGAACAGGTGAATTGATGAGCAAGTGGAATGAGTGGTTGCTTGAGTGAATGAATCAATTGGGTGAGAAATGAGTGCAATGCGGGAACAGAATGGGTAAACTGAGAGAGTGCATAAGTTATTATGAGTGGAATGAGTAAATAGAATAGTTACATCTGACTCTATAGAAAGAGAAAAAAAAATCCATATAATTTCAGAATAAAACATGAACTCACAAGAAGAAGGAAAAAAAAAATACTCACCCATACTGTAGATTCCTTGAGGTAGCATCCTCTGTAAGTTACTGTGTTTGGGTGACGGAGATTACGCAAGAACCTTATCTCCTTCAGGATATCTTGCCACTTCTCTGCACTTTGTTTTCCATTGTAGGACATTTTCTTGATAGCCACCACCTGAAAAAGAAATAAGCAAGACACTGTTGAGGGCAAATGTTCACCAAAAGCTTTGAAAAAAACAATGCCAAAATGCCAAATAAGGTGATACCATACAAAGTTAAATATTTCATTTCTGTGTCTAGAATAACCGCTCTATAAATACACTGCCAATGACATTTACAAAATTTCAGCAAGCAGGC
>NW_028234412.1:39280848-39285848 GCF_977035675.1 Penaeus japonicus
GACAAAGATTTCTCCTGTAAAGTTGCGATATAATGCGAATTAAGGAAAGTATTGTCGAGGTAGGACCACGATCTATTTTAATTATTTTTCTCTTAATTTTCTTCTAGCATTTCCCATATTCATTAAATCACATTCCTTACGGGATGTGATTTAATGAATAATTAATTGTTCTCTCCTTTCTATAACATCCCTCATAATTTTTTTTCATTTCTCTCAAATTCTCTTCTCTGATCGTACCTTCTATCTGTCTATTAAGATCCACAATCTATTTCTTCTCAACTTCTATTCGTCCAATTTTCTACACTGCAATTTCCGCTTT
This sequence comes from Penaeus japonicus, assembly GCF_977035675.1. Taxonomy (NCBI): domain Eukaryota; kingdom Metazoa; phylum Arthropoda; class Malacostraca; order Decapoda; family Penaeidae; genus Penaeus; species Penaeus japonicus. The sequence continues at coordinate 39,281,168 of NW_028234412.1, forward strand.
TTTATATTTTTCAAATCAATATTTTCATTGCACATTGCAGTTTGATTCTTCCACTCACACTTTGCAACATATATAATGCGAATATCTGTGATAACAATGATGATGATAATGATGATGACGATAATAATAGTGATGAATTTCGTAATACAGCTAATAATGGTGATATTAATAGTAAGACTGATAATGATAATAATGATACCGATGATAATAATGATGATAGCAACAATAATAATTATAGATTATAGTCATGATAATGATAATGAGAATGAGTATGATATTAATAATTATATGATAATAACAATTACCACCATCATTATAATAATAATGCCATCAAAAACGATAATAATGACACTGATAATGATAATAATGAAAGTAATAATCATTCCAATAATATTGATGATGATAAGGATACGGATGATAATTAAATCATTATATTAATGATAATGATAATTATGGCAATTATATTAATTATGATACTGATAGTGATAATAACAATTATAATGATGATAATGGCAATAATAATAATGATAATGATAATAATGATCATGATGATAAAGATAATGATGATAATTAAATCATTATATTAATGATAATGATAATTATGGCACTTATATCAATGATACTGATACTGATAATGATAATAATGATAATGATAATAATGATAAATAACAATAATAATGATAGATGTAGTAGTAATAATAGTAATGGTAATTATATTGATTATAGTAATCATTATAATAAGAATATTAATAATATTAATGTTGATAACAATAATGATGATAATAATGATAATTGTAATAATAATGATAATGATAATGATATTGGCAATAACAACAACAATAATAATTATACTAATAATGATAATAACAATGATGATAATGTAATGATAAGATAATAACAATAATGATAATGTAATGATAATAATCATGGTGATGATAATGATCATGGTCGAAATACCGATAATGATAATTATAATGATGATAATAATTATACTAATTATAACCATATTGATAACAATGATAATGATGATGAAAATAAAGATGATGATAATAATAACAACAATAATAATGATAATGGTAATAGTAATGATAAAATAAGTGAATTGCAACGATGATAATGATAACAATAATGATAATAAAGGTGATTATGATAATGAGAATAAATGATGACAATGATGATAATGATAATAGTATTAATACTGATAATAATAATAATGTTGATAAAAATGATAATAACAATAACAATAATGATAATGATTATAAGAATAATATTCATGATGATGATAGTACAAATAATAATGATGGTAATTATGATAACAGTGATAATGATAAGGATAATAAAAATGCTGCTGATGATACTAATACTAGTAAGAGAAATTATAGTTTTGATGATAGGAATAACAATGATATTGGTAATAAAGACAATGATAATTCTGATAATTACAATCAGGATAATGAGAGAAATTATAGCAATAATAATAATGATAATGATTATTGTAACTTTTAACAATAATGCTTATGATAATGACAATTATAACAATAATGACGATATTAATAATGGTGATAATAATAGTTATGAGAAAAATAATAATAATAATAATAATGATAACAAAAATGACAATAATGATAATAATGAGGATGATAATAATAATGGTGATAATAATAATAATGATAATAATAACAATAATGATGATAATAATTACAAAAATGACAATACTGATAAGAGAAATAAAAATTATAACAATGATAATAATGACAATAATGATAATGATGATGATGATAACAACAACAGCAAAAATTATAGAAATGTTAATAATGATAGTTATGATAACGATAATGATGATAATAATGATAAAAACATAGAGATAATAGCGATAACGGTATTGATAATGATAATAGTCATGATAAGGATGATTGCAATAATAATAATGATAACCATAATACTGAAGATAATTATAGTGGTGAAAATGTCGATAATAATGATTATTATTATATTATTATTTTTATTACCATTAATATCATTATCATTATCATCATCTTTATCATTATCACAATTATCATTGTCATTCTCATTGTCATTATCATCATCCTTATCATTATCACAATTATCATTATTCTCATTCTCATTATCCTTACCATTATCACAATTATCATTGTTATTCTCATTATCATTACCATCCTTATCATTATCACAATCATCATTGTTATTCTCATTATCATCATCATTGCTATAATCTCATCGTTTTATTATACTTAGCAAAGGGTATTTTCCCAGACGAAGAGCAGTGACTTCTCACAAATTTATCATAATTTTTCATAATTTTATCATAATTTGAGCTCTTGCTTCCATGCCTCCCCCCCCTCACCTCCCCCCTCCCCCTTCTATGGCCACTCTCAGATCACCACTAAGTCAAAAAGCTATTATGAGACACACGGACATACAGACAGACAAACACGAACTGCCAATACGCTATTGCCATATTATGATTATACTTACTGATAAAAATAAGAATTTAGGTATTATTGTCATGTCCACCGCGTGAAGTGTCTAAACATGTTTACAATTTTCAAAGATTTTTTTTAAATTTCTAGACTTGGATGGCCCACTTGTTAAGAGAATTATAAATAATCAAAGAACTTTCCTACTTTTCCGCTTGGCCACGCCCCCATCCTCTGAATATTACCCACGCCCCCAGGTCAGGAACCAAAGGGGTAAACTGTTCTACCGTTAATTACTATCATTTTTATTATCGTTATTAATATTATGATTATTATGGTTTCTATTATTGTTATTGTTTTCATTGTCATCATTGTCATTAGTACTGTTGTTATTGTTATCATGTTCATTATCGTAAACATTGTCCTTAATATAATTATCATCATAAACATTATCATCATTATTATTATCATCACTTTCGTGGTTATCATTATTATTAATATAATTATTGATATTCCTAATAGTCATAATGTTAATGTCAAGAATTAAATTGGTGTTATTATCCGTATTATCGGGGTCATTACCATCATTATCATATTTCATTTTATCATCATCATTTTCTACATTTAAAATAGTGTTGCTATTGATAGTCTTTTATATTCCATCCTTGATATAAACGTTATTATCAAGTACTGTATAATCGTTACTCTATTTTTACTATCCGCATCATTGTAATTACTACGTTTATCTGTTATTATCATATACATTATATTAATATCAACTCTCATCAGTGCCTATTGACAGTTATTACAGTGACAAACGCCAAAGTCTTCGTCATACAGAAGGAAAACAGGAAACGCAACTGAAACACTCGCTAACAAGCTCTATGAGTTTGAATTATCAGAACTGTGATAATAAAGGAAGCCAAACACATCATGTGATTTGCAGTTATTCGTTTCAAGTTTCATAGTTGAGCGACGAAGATTTACGTCTGTCGAAGACTAACAAGGGGATTTGAAGACTTATAAAGATTCTAAAAATTCTCAATGCGTGAGTTCCGTTCCGTCCGTTCCGTTCCGTTCCATTTTTTTGTCCGTGCTTATTGTAATATTACTTGGTAACTTCCACGATACAATTACATTCGTACATGCCATTATTATCACTATTCTAACCGCCGTCACTACTTCCCCCATATCCCTCAATCGTCCTTTCCTTATGGCACCTAATCTGTTTTCATTAATTCCTCCTTGCTGGCTGCTTCCATCACCACCATCTTCCCCAGCTTCTTTCCACCATCAGTGATTCCTCCTCCACAGCTTCGCCACTCTCGCTGCACCACATTTTTGTCCGCATCTAAAATAGTTATATTACTCGTCTCATTTCATCCCATCTTCCTCCAAATAAGACGAAATATAGCTCATCCGCTTAAGGTCCTTGGATCACTCAAGGAACCGGCGGAGGAAAAGGAAACACACATCAGATGATCTAGCCAGCTGTCGTAATAATTCGAAACTCGATAAGAGAAGAGATAAGGTAGTGATAGCCTTAATAAAGAAAAAAAAAAACTTTCACGCCCCTTATCTTATCAATCACCTTATTTTTTTTCCCTTTTTTTGTCACTTTGTACGTTCTTGATTTACGTGTTACACCCGAAGACTTTGTCACGTGACCCTCACGAAAGAACATGAAAGAACATGTACATTCATTGCTGTTGATCTGCAAGCCGACATTTCCTGTTATTGTTTGTAACTATTTAGCGATAATGATGATAAAGTGAAAACTGAGAATGATGATGATAATAATGTTAACAGGGATAATAGTAATAATAACAATGATGACGATGATAATAGTAATTGTAATGATAATGATAATAATGATAATAATGATATTGATATTAATAATGATCATGACAGTAATTATAATAATAACAGCAACAAAAATTATGATAACAGCAACAATAATTATAATATTAACAAGAACAATTATTATAATAATTGTAACAATAATCATGATAATGATAATAGCAACAATGATATCAATGAAAAAAGAAAGATAAAAAGAAGACTAGGAAGAATAACAATAATGATGAAATGATAACAATGATAATGAGAGTAATAACAATGAACAGTTATTCTTTTTTCCTTTTTCATTATCTGTATAATTGTTACTATTATCTATGTTATTATTTATATCATCATTGTTATTATCACTATTATTGTTAGTGTCACTTTATCATCATCATTGT
>NW_028234412.1:39290848-39293348 GCF_977035675.1 Penaeus japonicus
GGGGGGGGGGGTATATGTGTGTGTGTGTGTATGTGTGTGTTGTGTGTATGCGTGCATGTGTGAATACGCTAGAATATAATTTAAAAAAATATATAAACCTATCAATAGGCAAGCTCTTAGCTGTCGATACTTGCCACTCATAGGGCTACTTTCGTGAAAGTGTCTTAAAATATCTTAACCATGCACCCCAATAAAGATAATACGCCCACGCCTTACACAGTAGCTCCCATGTTCCAAGGGAAGCGCGCTTGTGGTAGAGCGACGGAAACGCTCTGTGCTGCTTAATATAAAACGCCTGATAACCAGCCTCAGTGTCCCTCAGAGCCGAGAGGTAGTTGCTGGAGTCTTATCAAGGTCGTGCCACTTTTAGCTTTGGTCAAATAGGTCTGAAGTGATTGATACATATCGATGCACATATATACACATAAATATATATACATACACACACACACACACACACACACACACACACACACACACACACACACACACACACACACATATATATATATATATATATATATATATATATATATATATATATATATATATATATTTATATGTATGTATGTATATGTATGTATCTATCTATCCATCTACAAATATATGCACATACATATACTTGATATGTATATTTACACACACACACAACACACACAACACACACACACAACACACACACACACATATATATACACATATATATATATATATATATATATATATTATACATACACACACACACACACACATATATATATATTATATAATATATATATATATATATTATATATATACATACACACACACACATATATATACATATATGTGTGTGTGTGTGTACCTGTGCTAAGAGAGAAAATTATACTATGCTATCTTTTCACATTTGATATATCTTTGGTGTCCATAGTCCTGTATAGCACTTTTTTACGCTTCTTACGACCATTGCAGATTTCGACAGAAGGAGAGACATCAATGGACCTTTTTACTTTATTCCTGTTCCCTTGTCTCTTTCTTTTCTGTTTAGAAATGCTATCTAGATGAGGGAAAATTTATATGTCGATTACGAGAAGTCCCTAAGACACTACAGAGTCACAGTTTTTACGTAAAAAGATTAATAGTATTTCGTTAGCTTTTCGTCCCGTTTGTGCAAGAATATCAATATTTTACAAAGTTTCTTTTCTTCAAGTCTCTGAATCGGAGGATCATAATCTTCATCTCTCATGTGATGAAAAACGGATAATCAGCCTGGAAATTAACCAAGATGGTCGTTAAACATACATTTTTTTTATTGGATAACAAAATGAATATCTAAATCATAACAATCCGCGCGAAAAAAAAGTCTCGCTAAACCGTCAGTAAACCTGTCACCTTTACATCAAGGAGTGTTAGTTAGCAAGACGCTTCCATCGACAACCATTCAAAAAGAAGCGATCCCTCAGAGTTCCCCCTTGCAATTGCATGCGAGGAAAAACTTGAAGACTGCCACGTGCATACCTATTACCGAGCTTTAAAGGTGACAGATATCGCAGAATATTTCCGGGTGTTTGTGCTGCTTCTTCCGGGTCAGGTTATTCACTTCTGAAGCTTTTTTTCGGATGCATTTGAATTGGATATTTAAAAAGAGACAATTTTCGGTTATATTCTTGGCTAACAGAAGAATATATCTGTTCATTACTGGGTCATCTTGCCATAAAACTATAAACGGGCGTTGGCTGATGGTGATGACATCATATTAAACAAACACCTTTTATGGCATACGGATTTGTGTGCGTGGGGGGAGGGGGGGGCTTATCACCTGAAACATGCCAAAAAATAAAAAGCGAACGAAATTCCACTGCTAAAAATAAACCGATCCCAATGACTTTTTTCTTGCGAATCGTGTGACAGAAAACGAATAATGCCCGCGATGTGAATTAGGGAAATACAAAGCAAAGAACAGACGGAGATGGAGAGCGTTGGGCCAGCGTAGAGCTGAGAGAAAAGGTGAGGACAGCGGCAAGAAAGGTCAGATGTTGTCACCTGGTGCCACGTGGTATGCATGTCAGGCATTTTGTAATGCTTTACGATCTTATGTATAAGCTACTATAGAGAACCCGCTAAATTCTAGATCGCGAAGATTGCTTGAGGTCACCGAGTCGAAATGAAAAAAAAAAACATTTTGCATCACGAACTATTTTACTTTTCCCTGAGAAATCAAATATGTTTCATATTTTTTGGTATTTATCTATTTTCTATATATCAAGATACCTCTAGATACCAAATATATATTATTTCGCAATATATCTGCACTGATATATTTAGATGACGTCATGTGATACAGGTATTCGCCTTGTACTTACTTGCTTTTTGTAAGTTCTTCAAGTGTACACCTCCTTAGAAAGCGGTAAAAATAGATTTAAAATCAGCTTTAAAAGGACTGTCGAATCCCTGGTATAAAAAGGTCCTATTGCTATACTGAACTCAGCAGGGTAATTCTGTTCACGATATCACTATCTCA
>NW_028234412.1:39305848-39308348 GCF_977035675.1 Penaeus japonicus
ATAGAGATTCTGTCTTGACATGGCTTTTGAAGGATTCCTTAGGTGGCAATTCAAAAACCATGATGATTGCTAGTAAGTCAGCAATGGAGAAGTATGTTTTGTAACACAAAGATTATATCATCTTCAAAATATATGACTAATTTTATGCTTTATGAAGAATGAGGGTAGTTGTCTTTTGTTAATGTTAATTTTGTTTTTGTCAATAGCAATCTCTCCAGCCGATGTCAACTATGGGGAGACATTGAGTACACTACGATATGCGAATCGTGCAAAGAATATTATCAACAAGCCTACCATCAATGAAGATCCAAACGTCAAGCTTATCAGAGAATTACGAGAAGAGATTATGAAGCTTAAAAGCATGATTCACGAAATTGCAGTTGTTGGACCAGAGGTGAGGGATAGACTTAGGATAAAATTTTGTCAAACTTGAGCTCTAGGGCTTGGGCTTGCAACTTGATGGGTCAGATAAGTTTTATGTAGTGTGTATTACTAATTTTTTAACCCATTTGTGCTGGATGATGTGCTATGACATCATGGGAATATTTTATTCTGGTCAGATGATGGTACATATGTTTATACATAGTTACATATGTATATACATATTGCAGTTGCATTTGTATTGACACATTCTACATCCTGTAGAATTGGGCAGGTGAAAAGTGCTTCGAGAGCTGCATTATGGCATCACACTGAGAGATCTTGTATGTGGAGTCTGCATGCGCTTGTGATCTCCATGGCGGGAGCAGTATTAGGGTATTAGGCAAATAATCGACCCGGCACGAATGGGCTAAGCTAAGATATTTGTTTTAGATTATGGTCACCGACATTCGTAAGACCACCTTGGTAGCTTTCATTTGGATTTATGTGGATATTATTTTTTCATCTATGAGGGTTTTCAGAATCATCCTAAATAAAAGAAACAAAGATTAAAAGTTCTTACAGAAGATTAATCTAAAACCATATCTCTTTTGTGATACAGCATTTTTCAGGGTGGTTTCATAGAGCATTATAGCATTTATTAAAGTCACGAAAAAAGTTGAATCCTATACAATTATCTACATTTGCAGGAAAGTAGCGAGAAAGGCAGCATACTGGCCACACTGAGTCAGAAGCAAGCCAAGGAAAAGGAGCTCACTGATCAGTGGACGGAACGATGGAGTGAAACACACACAATCCTCCAGGAACAAAAGACCCTAGGACTAAGGAAGGCTGGTAAGTAATAATCTGATCAGTAATTTTGTTCTCTTTGAATGAATTTGCACTAGGTATTGCTAGTTTACAGTGTCAAAGATGCTCTTATTGTTTTCAATGAATTGAAGTATTCAGAAGTACAAATACCCATAGTTTAGGAATGAGAGAATGATAAAGCAAATGGGATATGGAAATTTTAGGATATTAAATATGAAAAACTTTGTCTAATATGTGGAATATACCACAGTGTATAATAGACTGATAATGCTATATAATTATGATTATATTGTATTATCATTATCATATAATTATTAACAGCAAACAAAATTTATATATGGTATGCACCACTAGAAGAAGGACAGGGAAATTATTTCTTTATATTATGATGTGTATTATAGTATGATACAGAAGTGATGTTTGTATTTCTCTCTTCCAAGGGCAAGGAGTAATTCTTGATTCGGAACGACCTCATCTGGTCGTGATAGATGACAACGTCCTGACTACCGGCGTCACATTATACCACCTTAATGACGGTACAACAACCATAGGATCTCTGCCATCTCAGGATATTAGACTGGAGGTACTGAGTTAATTAATTTTTGATAATGCATCACAGTTTAAATATGTCTTTGAAGCTGTGCCTATAGCCATCCATAGTGAGAGGCAGCTCATGATTTTTCTACCAGCAGGACAGATCTGTTTGTTTGTATGAATTCAGAATGTATTGATCGATATGTATTAAAAGTGAATTTCCCTATTTTGCCATAGTACTGGTTTAATTAGTTTATGAAAGAGGAGTTAAATGATTTGATGCAATGAAGGGGATAAAAAATATGGAATATAGTGGAATTACTCTACAAAAAACATACTAATAACAGCATAATCAGTGCTATATAAACCTGATCAACCTTAATCAAGAAATATCAACCATAGGCTGTATTTTGTAATATGTGTCATAAAGATGAAAAATGCATTATAAATCTTGCATCAAATGGTAATTCTTCTCCCTGCTTGAATTCTGTCTTATGTAGTATGTCCTTTATTGATAACTCAGTTAACCTGACTTAAATTACATAGAAAGATCATACGGTTAATGTTATTTTATGCTCATTTATATTAGAATCTGTTTTCATAATATCCACAATATGTTTGATGATTAATCCAAGGAGGCAGATGTGTAGAACTGTGATACCTTCAGCCTGTCTGCCCCCAGCTGCAATTAAGCCTTTGGAAATGGGAATAAATTTACTAGCTTGGACTCAGGATGGGCACGAGTGCTAGCTGCGTGGCAAGCAAGCGTCACTTC
>NW_028234412.1:39313348-39315848 GCF_977035675.1 Penaeus japonicus
ATAATTATGTAAGGGGTGACCTATCACTTGCGAGAGGAGAGGAACCTTTACCAAGTGCAGTTAAAAGTTTAAAGTGTGAAGGTGAAGAGCTTCCCTCAAAGAATATCAAAACTGATGCAGAAGAGATTCCCAGAACACCAGATTGTACCAGTGCCATAGCCAAAGATAAACTAGCAGCTTTCCTTACATCTCCTATCCTACAAGTAGAAGGTGAGCGCATACCCCATGGATCACCAATTGCAGGAGCTGCCACGTCTACACCAATAAAGGTATCAGGTTCTCAGGGTCTAAAGAAAGGCGCCATAGATATATTAAGTCCAGCAGAGGCCGATGACAAGAAAGAAACCCTTACATCATATTCCTACAAGGCAAGTGGAAATGAGTCTTCCTATGAGGTGTACAGCGCACCCTCTGATAGTTACTCTAGTGACCAGAATGTACCTCAAGCTTGCGTTGACAATAACAACAGACAGTTAGATAATAATAATAAAGGTTGTGCAAATGGGAACTTTGAAAATCAGGGTCAAGTTGATATTAATCAAAAGAGTACTGACACTGAAGGTTCTTCAGGAACACAAGACAAAGTAATAGTAAATAAAGAATATGAAAAGTCGACAGTATGGCACTCGGGTATCGAAGATGTTTGTGAAAGTAGTGCTCTTATTTCTCCTGAGGCTGAAGTTGCCAAGGCATCAGAGGTGCTACTAAGACTACGTGAAGGATCAGAAAAGCAAGACACCAGTGTCAGTGAACAGGTAAGTGCAGTTTTTGCCAAAATATATTTTTTCATAATAATCCAATTAACGATCCTCTCCATTGGTGTAGTAAATAGGGGTTTGGCTGGCATTGTGGACTTCCCTTTTCTCTGTGATCATCTTTATTGACTAGAACTAACTCCCATGTTACTTTCTTGAAGGCCTTGAATTTCTGTTTTTAGACAAGATTTTTTAGACTATTTTGAAGACATGTATAATTATCTTGAATATAGTATTTAATATGAACATCTTCCATTCATATCAACAAAAATATAAAGACAAAAGTACAATATTTTAAAGTAAGATTTTAACCACCAGATCCGTGAACTTGAGACCTTAAAGCAGCATTATTGCAACCTGGAAGACCAGCTCTTCAGCCAGCCGTTGGAAGCAAAGAAAGACATAGCTGCCCAGAAGGACAAGACCCAAAGAGATCAAGAAGCAAAGGAAGACAAGGAAAACGGACACCAAATTGAAAGACCCACTGATCTTCCATTAGACTCTTCCCTGCTTCAAGAAGATAGGTAGGAATAGAGGTTTAATGTTTGATAAAGAATTCTTCATTTAACCCAATACCGCTGGCCGCCGTCCACAGACGGCGATTATGTAATATGCATAGCGCCGGGTGCCGGCATGCGCCGTCAATCGTATAATTGATTTAGGCCTATGCGTTCAAGAGCCCCGGCATTGCAGCCATGGAAAGACGGAACAGTGCCGGCGGGAATGGGTTAAGAATAAAAAATAGTTTGGGTTTATAAAACTCAAGTTTCATTATGTTTTAATAATGATTGTATCACCTTTGCTCTAGATTGGCTCTCTTAATTGAACGTGAAGTGCAAAGACGTGTACTTGAAGAAGTTGTAGCCCGGGAGAGTGCAGCTCTGACCTCAAGAACTAATGCTAGGAGGAATTATAGGTCCATGAGCACTTCAGTCGATCCTTGGAATCTGTAAGTATTTATTTTCCTGTGTGAAATTTGAAGGGAAGATCTTGCATGTTTTATTTTTATTTATTTATTTTTTTAGGGGTTTTAAACCACATGTAGGGGATTGGGGTGACTTCATATTCATGTTTGTAGATTTGTTTTGTATTCTTCTCTTGTCTATATTTCTTTGTATTCTTCTCTTGTTTATATTTCTCGGTACAGTTTATAGATCTGAGGCTCATCTTAATATCTGCCGTAACTATTCCAGAGGACTAAGAGTGCTCACCCCGTCGGAAGTGAGGCCGTATACTTCAATGAGTGTAAGTTGTTTATTTCTATTTCTTTGTGTTCTGAAGTGCTTATCCCATTCCTGATGGAGCGGTTATTTGCCTATCTCTGCGTCTGCCAAGTGCTTATCCCATTCATGATGGGGTGATTATTTGCCTAATGCTGCTTCTGCCGGGAAGATAACAAGTACGTGCAGCCTTTAGGGAAGAGATCTCTCTTGGCAGGATATCCCGCTACTCCTCTCAGATTGGGGTGATGAGAGGCGGTTTTGTATTTATATTTTTTTTATTGTTTGGGCAAGTTGAGAACAATGTTTCTATTCAAATGCAACTATGTAAAATATGTATTTAGAGGGACAGATCGTGTCATGATAGGCCATCTTGTGGGAACTGAAATATTTCTGTGTAAAGATATTATGTCATCTGTCGCGAATGGATTAAAGAGAAAATATATATTTAGTGTGATTATGAAGTACTAATATTATTGTTAACCATTTAAGGTCAGTATGCAGTAATTGTTTTAATTTCTGGAG
>NW_028234412.1:39320848-39330848 GCF_977035675.1 Penaeus japonicus
GAGGAAACAGATTTGAATATCTAGGAACGATGTGAAAAAGGAGATTCGAGTTTTGTCACACTCAGCAAGCCGTTTAAAACTTACTTAAAAGCAATAGATCAGATTTTTGAGGGTTTCAAAATAGGGTTGTGATGCCAGTGGTCAGTTTCAGATACTCACCAGATAGATTTGTGCCTAAGCCCTTGTAACCAAAAATAGGTTGTAATGTGTATATATGATTTTTTATATATATATTTTTTTTATCAGACATAATGTTTTGTGAAGTTGATCTAAAAATCAAAACCAAAATGCTATTATTAATGGTATATTTCCTTTATATCTTACCATACCACACCCTCCTTTAGAGTTTTTTATGTTTTGTCCAAACTGAGTCTATGACTTAGGAAAACTCGGTACTTATTTATGGCGGCTTTTCTTTTCTTTGTGTCCTGTTATCAATATTTTTTGGAAAGGAAGTAGACTGAAGTTTGTGATATGTTTGTGATGATATGATATAGACATCCGATGCTCAGCTACTGGGTTATCTCTTGCATTTTTTGTTTTTGTATCCACATCATTGTAAATCAATCTCTCTGAATGTTTGTCTCCATGTCCGTATGTCTAACTGTTTTTTCCATCTGTATACACATGATGATATGTTTATCTTTATACTAAACTATATACCATTATTCACATTGTTTATGACTGATTTATGTTCTAATGTTAACAAGTGTTTCGTATTTACATAAACTTTGGTTTCTATATAAACCTTACTGTTCTTTTCAAATGTGAGATTTAACAATAGTCAGATTTCAGAAACTCAGTAGTTAATCATTTAATGTAATCGTGAGACGTCTGTATGTGGCAGGTGGGTAGAAGTGAGTGCATGGAGGGAGGGCTGTGTGTCTGGGAGTGTGGGTGGATGTGTGGATGTGTGGGTGTGTCTGTATCTGGTATTAGTGCTGTGGGTTTGGATGTGTGGGGGTGTAGGCTTGCATGTATGCATGAATGGGCAGTATTTTTGTGCCCTTCACTTAATTGTTTACCTCAGGAATCCCATTATGAAAACCTTGCAGTGACAGGACAAGGGTCACAACATGCTGGTGTGTTTAGGAGTCATAAGAGGAAAATATATATTGTATTACTGCCATGTACGAAGCACTGTTTTGCATTACATACTTTACTGCATTTGGTAAGTGCATTTTGGAAGAGAGTATTAAGTGCTATCTGGCTGCAAATACAAACTGCAAATCTTTACTGATTTATCAAAAATAAAGCAATTGTGAGTGATCTTTTGCATTTGTGCAGTTTTTAGTTTGCTATAGCCAACTTTTGTTTTATTAAATCTTTAGAATGTACATGAACATAAGACAAACAAGTGGAAACACAAATGCATATACGATACACACACCAAAATGTGAACACAGTCTCGCACATGCACACACACACACACATGCATTTACTCACTCACTCACTCACTCACTTACTCACTCAATTACACACAAAATCACAATCACACACAAAATCACACACACACACACACACACACACACACACACAAACTCATGCATATGCATACGCATGCACGCGCGCGCACACACACACACACACACACACACACACACACACACACACACACACACACACACACACACACACACACACACACACACACACACACACACACACACACACACACACACACACACACACACACACACACACACACACACACACACACACACACACACACACACACACACACACACACACACACACACTAATAAAGGATAATAATAAAGATTTGCAAAGAAGGAATAGACAAGTGGAGTAAAATTTATCTTTCCATTTTTTCTGATTCCTTGTTGCAGAGAAGATCTAGATGCAAGTTACAATAATATGGAACCCAAAGAGATATATATTTATGTGATTCTCCATGTTTTTATTTATTTTTTTGTTCTGCATGAATATGTCATTCATGCTTCCTCAGCATAGCTTCCAAAAAACAATGCTGCAGCACTTGTGATTTATAGGGAACTATATATATGCATTAAAGTTAAGAAATATTTTTTTCTATTTGTTAATATGGGATTCTCAACGTGTTCTCCATTTTGTTCGTGAATTATTAAAAAAGAAGAAAAAAGAAGGAGTAAATTTGAAAGGTTGTGCTTTTTCATTTTCTGTCTTTTCTAGTTTTATTTTATATTTCTATTTTATTTTCATTTTTCTATCCTTTCTATCTTCAGCTTAAAGAAATTTGTGTTTTGTAAGAAGTAAATGAAGAGAGAAATGAAAAACTCTTTCATTCTAAATAGGGCAGTTTTAATTAAACGTGATCGATTAATTATTTTCGTATAACTTAGGTTGATATAATTTCGAGTGTAGTCCCAGCTAATTTTAGGTTAGCATAAGCTAGGTTTGAATAGGCACAGCCAGGCTAAGACTTGGACATACTACGTCTGGTAGAGGAGAGGGTAACGCTAACTTAAAAAAATTGTCAAAGAAAAGTATTTATTGTATGTTTTGGGTTAGGTTACTTACCATAGAATAACCAGAAGTGGCTTACAAGATATTTACTTTGCTCTTATCAATTATGATACATTTTCTCTCTCCATATATGTTAGCTTGTTTAACCCACACAGGACGGGTGGTACAGCATGTGTACCGCGCATTCAAAAGCCCAGTTGCCGGGCGGCACAGTATTGTGCCAGCCATTCAATTGATTTAGGCCTAATAATTCGAACGCCCCAGCATTTGGACATTCAAGGCTAGAATTCCCCCGTCGGGAATGGGTTAAGCTTGTTTTTTTTATGAACTACGAAGTAAGTTTTGCTAGGTACGTATATTTGCCGTGATGTTACCTGAGGTTGTGGGTTTGCATTTGTGCGATCAAAATTAATAGCCCTCATTTTGATATACCATAGCAATATAACTGAGTTGAAAAGATCAAACATTTTATCCGTGTCTTCACTATTAGTATGAGTAATATCTTTGATTTTTTATATTTTTTGTTAAATATGCAACAAATAATTGGAAGTTCTTAATGATAATGATAAGGGTTTGTATTCAGGAAATCATGCCAGTTTTATGACACTGTTTTAAAGTACAATGTTATATGCATTATCTAAATGGTAAAAGTCACAAAAAGGTACGAGAAAAAGGTACGTAGATTGCGTAGTAGTAAGAATGATATCAAGAAACTTGTATCTTATATAAAAGCAATGTAATTAACATTTTGTTGTTTTAAATATTTGAAGAATAAGGCAATGTTCATTCAGATTAATGAAAAGAATGTTTATTTACAACTTTACTGATTGAATCTTTATTGAATTAATCAAATCAATAAGTTTGAATGAATAAGATGAAAAGTATATGCTTTCTGTTGTTAGAAATGCAACATAAAATTTAAAATTTGGTTCAGAAAAAACAAAACAAAAAAACTCCAGAATCTCAATAGATTAACGAACCTACTCCATACCGATGTCTACGCAATGCAAAATCCTAATACGTTTTGGGTTTATACGACAGAAGTTTTTTCTAGTGATGAGAGCATCATGGTTGTCCCAGTTGTGTTACCGGCAGCTTATTTCTTCCAGTGATGGAGGTGTGCTTTTTTGAGATTGGGGTTCTCTGCTATATTATGCATTGGCAACTATTCTTTTAGTTGACATATACTTATAATTCATGTATCAATTCTGATTCCATAAAGATATTCTCCTAAGCAATCGGTATTTTATTTTCCTCTTGATATGTAGTTTTCTTTGTCCAGTGAGTGTAACATGTTTTAGGAAACCAGTTACACAGTGATGTAGTACTGTGTTTGTATTATATGAGGTGGTGGTGGTGATGGTGGTGGTGGTGGTAACAGCTCCCTGTTGTCCTTTTCTATGGGATAATTGCTGAATAATACATTCCCTTAGCCCCTAAGCAGTCCCTCTGACCTTTCAATCCCCATACATGTGATATATTTATCTCTCTCACTCTCTATTTTTTTATATATATACATATATGTATATTATATATTATACATACATACATAATATATATATATATATATATATATATATATTTATATATATATATATATATATATATATATATATATATATATATATATATATATATATATATATATATATATATATATATATATATATATATATATATATATATATATATATATATATTTTTTTTTTTTTTTTTTTTTTTTTTTTTTTTAATTAATCTATTTTGTGTATAGTGGGTTTTTCTGCCATATTATCAACACAGTAAGTGTTTTTGCCATACATATATATATTATATATATATATATATATATTATATATATTATATATATAAATATATATGTATATATATGTATATATATATATATATATATATATATATATATATATATATATATATATATACATATATATATGTATTTATATCTTTATATCTATCTATCTATATATATATATTTATATCTATATATATATATATATATATATATATATATATATATATATATGTATTTATATCTATATATATATATATATTTATATCTATATCTATCTATCTATCTATCTATCTATCTATCATCTATCTAATCTATCTATCTATATATTCATACAACACAGAATACATGAATAAATCATAATTGCTTGTAGAATGTAGAGCAGCCTCATGGACTACTTATCTAAACAATATTATACAGCACAAGCCTGGGAATGATGCCCTGTGACAGGCTGGCTTGGCCAACTGAAGACCAAGTCCAAGTCCGGCATCAGCAAGCCGCACAAGGCATATAGCTGCAAGGTAGGCAAACTATTTCCTAAAGCATCTTGCTCAGGCCTGGTCTATCAGGAAAGAGCAGCTTTCAGGCTTCAGGCTTCCTCTCCTCCTTGAGGTTTGTCTTACGCCTGCTCTTCTCAAAAATCAGAAAGCTGCGTATGTTAACAGACTGTCACAAGCAATCACTATAGGTTTGCCACCACCTGATTGGCTGCTGGTCCAGCATAATCCTAGATGGAAGTAGGATAAGCTAACTGGCAAGCCTTTCTGAATAAATTGACTTGACTCACAAAAAATTACGGCTTCGGAGATTGATGATGTGGATGTGCTCCAGGCCAGCCTCTTCATTGCCATAAATCGAGCAGCCTCACCCTTACAGACTATACCCAAAACCCATCTGCAGTCCAGGAGTCCCAAGGACTTCTGGCACGGCAATGATTAGATCAGGAAGCCCAACGTAAATAGCTACTACAAAAAAATCAAGAGACAGAATGCCTGGGAACCTAGGTATGCTAAGGACACAGCCACATAAGTTAGGCAGAATAAATGGCTAGAATGAGAGCTTTGGCCAGATGTGATGACATAAATGATGAGTCACAAATTACTCAAGCCCACAAAGTGTATGCACCATGATCCCCTACCAGAAACACAAATGCTGGCTAGTCAGTCCTTTGCAAGGAGAAATGGTGCCTGTATGCAGGCAGACTTCAGGGCAAATCAAGGAGGCCTTGGACTAGGTAGACTCACCCTTATTAGAGCCATGGCATCCCAGTCTATGTACTCAAGTTCCTTGTTCTCTTCAAGGGCATTAAAGAGAATATTTAATAACAAGTCTTTCTCAACCCTGGATGGGGTTCCCTCTCCTATTATTTATTTTTTACTTAGGACTACAAGGTGTGTTAACATTCCTGCAAGTTGTCAACAAGACTTCCATACTCCCAGAGGCTGACATAGATCCATGCAGATACCACCTCATATTTCTCCTTGGCAGTTTAGGGAGAATGGTGCGAAACTGGCTTCAGTAGAAACTGGAACTGCCTCATGAACATCACTAAGGGCTTAGATACAACACATAGTATAGTCAGCTAAGGTCTTTCATCACTCTGGAGTCCTTGATAAGGATATAGGATCATTTCAAGAATGGGAGTGCAGAGCATACAGTGCTTGGTCACCTTGTAGTAAGCTACTGCTTGTGACAACCACCACTTGGACATCCATCACTAATGTCCCAATACCTTGATATCCACTGCTATCTCTTGATCAGGATTGAGGACTAAAGACGATTTTCCCATAGCTCTGATAGGCAAGTCTGGCTATTATGAGCAAGACCACCACTGACCTAGTATCTTCCTCCCTGCTAAGGGCATTGGGAGGAGGGCATAGTCTATGGAAAAAGATAAACATCAATGATAGAGTAAGAAGAACATGAGAAAGAACTCAATAATTGAACATGGACTAAAGTGAAATGAAGGGGCCATGGCAACTTGGGAGAAATTGGTCAGCTTTGCTAACTCTAATGGCCTGTATGTAAATTTTAGTATCAATAAAATAAGCTCTTGTAATAATGTTTCATTGGCACCTTATAACATCAAAGTTATAATAGACTGTGAAGGGCAAATTTACACTATGCAAGAGTTATCTTACAGTGAGGGGACCACATCACACAACAGACAACCAAAGGCATCATTAATGGTAATTATTATATAAAAACTGGCATCTTGTTGGGCATGATGATTGTAAGATTGGCATACACAAGTGATTACATGATTGTGTGTACATACCCACATGCACACTCACATCCATTTGGAAAAATCTGTGGAAATTATACCCAATTATACCCACTGTTACTCTATCATATATTCAGTTGTTGTATTAACCCACACTGGACGGGTGGTACAGTGCTGTACTGCGCATTCAAAAGCCCAGTGGCCGGGCGGCACAGTATTGTGCCAGCCATTCAATTGATTTAGGCTTAATAATTCGAACGCCCCGGCATTGGGACATTCAAGGCTAGAATTCCCCCGTCGTGGATGGGTTAATGACTGATGGCTCCAGATACCTTTAGCTATGGAGACGATAATTTGTCTAGTGTCCTTTGCGACAGCCTTTCAAAACACCATTCAATCCTGGCTCTTCAATACCCTGATTTTCAGCATCCTAAACATCATACTCTACTAAGAGCTACATCCTAACCTTATGTGACTGATGTGTGAATGGACATGACTGCACATTAAATAGAATGGAAACCATCAAGCCGGTGATGTAAAATTGCCAAGTGCAAATTACTAACAAAATGTGGTCTTACTCTTTTATTCCAAAAGAAGAAAAATTGCTTCCTCACTTTCTACCTGGAAAGATGCTTTTTTACATATCATATCTCATGTGAAACAACAATATTTCCTTTAATTTTTATAGGAATTTAATTAAACCTTTACTTCTGCTTTATTAGACATGTCTTTCATCAAAACCAAATATAATTTTATGATCACAAATGAAAACATCATGCAGTGATGGGGTACAGGTTGATTATGAAACCTATTTTAAAAGTTTTTTTTTTTTTACTCTTTCTTAGTGGTTTATTTTTAAGTCCACAACTTGGTAAATAGACTTAGTAATCCTAAATTCTTTCTGTTTGTCACCTGTCACATTCACGGTAAGTCAATAATAAAGCTTTTTTCTAATATTTAATTTCTTCAGTTGTCCTTTCCCCAAGAAAGGAGGTATCTTTCATGATTTATCAAATTTCCCATTAGAAACTCAGACTTTTTAATATAATTTTAAGTATTCTGTTAGATAATGAATATATCTACAATGTCTTCTCAATGCATTTTTTTTTTTTTTTAATAAACTTACTTTTCTTTCACATAAAAGCATTATACCATTGGACATTTTTAATCTGTGTACTTGTACTAAACTTGTTTTTCATTTTTCTTTTTTTACAATTGGTGGTAACCATGGCAAAATAATATAAATCACATTGCACTTCCATTGTCCATCATAATTATAACATATTATAAATAGAAGTCATGGATAGTAAAAAACTAGTTTTTATCATAATTATATATTTAAATGATAATATTATACAACTTGTACAAATGCCTATTATACCTTTACAAAGAATAATGGAAGCATATATGCACTCTGACAAAGAAACTTTTTACTTAGCATGCTTGGAAGTGAAAATCCAATGGGCAGGTGAGGGCGTGTGCCTACACTCGGCAGATGCTGGGCCTATTATGGTGAGCTGTGATGAATGCCAAGTTAGCGTACAAATCTGGTACGTGAATAAGCATTTTTTACATGTTTATTTATGCCTTTTCCCATCTCTTTTTTTTGCTCTTAGCTATCCTCATGCACGTACTCCATCGTGCTCACACACTAACGTACATGCCTACGCCCCCTACCCACTCTCTCTCTTTCACACACTTTTTCTTCTCTCTCTCTCTCTCTCTTTCACACACTTTTTCTTCTCTCTCTCTCTCTTTCACACACTTTTTCTTCTCTCTCTCTCTCTCTTTCACACACTTTTTCTTCTTTCTCTCTCTCTCTCTCTCTTTCACACACACTCTTTCTCTCAATCTCTGTCTCTCTCTCTTTCTTTCTTTTTTTTTCTCTCTCTCATGCACACAAAAAGTAAATTTGGGGTATTAGGCCCATAGGAAAATATACCCCTAATGCTTTGATGTCTTCATATGATTCAGACAATATGTGGGTGTGTATGTATATTTGTGAAATCATTATCAAGCCTCTAACCTTGTATCTATTTATGGAGATAAATAATGACACTGTAGTAAAGTCTCTTGCTCTTGCAATATCAGACGCAAAAAAATGTGATGTGCACCTTCTCATTTAAGTATGAAATGACCTGCATTAGATTTTCAGCAGATTTGTTCCCTTGGTAATTATGAAACATGTGCCTCATATTTCCCTGATGCACAAGCCCCTCTGGCTCAGGATTTGGAATGTTAAAGGATAAAGTTCAGTGGTAACAAGTTTCTAACTGAGAACATGCAACCCAAAGGTGTTTAACACACACAAAAAAAAATCTTAATACTGATGAGTTTTGCAAGTCATGGGAAAAAAAAGTTTTCTTTCTTTTGCCAGTACTTCCTCTTTACCACAACTGTCAAGTTATATCTCTTTGGTTGCCACCATGTGAATTTACAGCAGTGTAATTGTTCTACCCTCCTTTGTGCTTTAGTAACCATTTAGTCACAAGTGATTTTTTGCTGTCCATGCACCTCCTTGCAGATAAAATGCACAGAGAAGTTTCTGCAAGATCTGACAACATGCATCATGGTTCTTCCATCTTGCAAGATAGCTTTAATATAGAATTTTGCATACCTCAAATTGGATAACTATGTCTGGATATACTATATACATACTTATACTTTCCTAACAAGGGAAACAACTGAAGTACAGATTAAACCTGCACTAGTCCTGTGCTCACTGGTTTGGCAGCTCCTAGGATTCGGGTCGGCGATTTGAATCTGTCTGGCCGGCTGTGACACAGTAAAGTAAACTTGTGCCGTGCATGTTGCTATACTGCTGACATTTTGTAATGACGAAGTGCAACCAGCTAAATTACATTTATGCACATGCAAGTTATATCAATACCAGTAGTATTACACAATATATGTATTATCTTGCCTTTTTTTTATTCTGAATCTCAACGGTTATGAAAATCCGCTGCGCTGGCACCTGTCTCATCCCAAGCTTGCTGGACAATTCAACATGTATATTACTTGCTTTCAGTGTTACCATTGATCTCCCTGTCTGGGTGCCCATAAAGTCTCTCCAAGGAACCATAGAGAGATATTTAAAGAACCTAACAAACTTGTACAGATACAAATGTCTACATTCAAATTCTCTATTACAATGACTTCTTAATCATACTTCTAACTTAAGCTGAATTAAATGATATGAAGAATTATTACCATGCAATAATAATCTGACAACTACAATTATCATTACTATAATTAAAATGTATATGGAAATAATGAAAATTTATAGTGACACAAACAAAATAAATAAAAATACATGTGGTACTAGAGTAAACATATTTACGCAAGTTCCTTGTGCATGTAAATTATGGTATCTAATTAATTACTCATTTATTTTATGTATATATATATATATTTAAATACAGGATTTTTTGCTCTGCTTTGATCCTTGGAAAGGAAAATTTATAACAAATATAATACTGCTCTTCCACAAACAGAAATATTGACCAGATAAATACTACACT
>NW_028234412.1:39335848-39345848 GCF_977035675.1 Penaeus japonicus
TCTATAATTTATCATAATCCTTAGAAAAAAATAAATAAAACAACTTTTTAAACAGGCCTGTATATATAATATGAAGGAACAGCATTGCTGACTAGCCATAATTACAGCTTTTGCAGTCTTTCCGTGCAACTCTCTCGTATGACAATTACGACTGTAAGCCATTCATAATTCCCAACGCTATTCCTCCACGAAGGCATTGCGAAAACACCACTTACAATACAGGAACACGTTTTGTTCGACAGCTTTGGTATATCTCACTAGGCATCAGTGAGGTTCTTAGGGCTTGAACTAACACTTTTTGTACATAGATAACACTAAATCCTGTGAAAGATCAAGCACAATCAACTTGGAAACCAAATCACTAAAAGTCTAATCAACGCATATACTTCCTATTCAGCTGAAAAAAGTGATGATTTAGATATACATATATTTACAAAATAATTTCCATTCGCCATCATATGTACATGTATTTTTGCATGAAGTGGAATGGATATATATTCATTATAAAACAAAACTTATGATACAAACGTTAGAGGAGACATTAGTGGTGATAAAAAAGTCAATAATAAGTAGTAGAAGTAGGAAAAAACAATAACAAATTCAAAATATAATAAAGAATATAATATATGACACAGATGTCTCTCCTAGATTATATCATTTTGATATATAAAAAAACAAAGTTCAAATGAAAAACATCAGATTTTCTACCAAAATAAAAGAAAAAAAAATCATAATAATAATAACAAAATCAAAATAATAACAATAACAGTAATAGCAATATCAATAATAATAATAATAATAATAATAATAACAATTATCGTATCAATAATGATTGTAATAATGATGATGACGATGACAATAATAATAATAATAATAACAATAATAATAAAATATGACAACAGTATCATCAATGATGATACTATGATTTCAATGACAATAATGACAATAATAAAAACAATAATAACCATATCATTATGATTCCTACAAAAATAATAATCATAATCAATATAATAATGATAAATGAATGATACTCACAACAACATTAGAAGAAGAAGAAAAAAAAAAAGAAGTACTGATAATGAAGAATAGCTTGTCAAGTGTCTATAAACTCCCACGCAAGATCCCCATTCTGTCTCGAGTGTACCGTAAGCTTCAAATACCGAGGGTGCAAAACAACTCCATAAAAAATTGCAAGGGGGCAAATTTTACATAGTGCTCAATCTTTTATCACACTATCAAATTAGTCTTTCCTCTAATACTCATAATCCACACTATAAAAGAATGTGATTTACCACTCGGAGCAAGGAGAAGTGGCGACCCAAGACTCATTTCCTTCGGGGTCGTCTCGTCGCTGGGCTAAACGACTAAGTTCCATGAGAAATGTGACTGCAACTCGACTCTTTCCGAGGGCGTGCAAATGTGCCTGTTCATCATACGATATATGAAACAAAGGAGACCGGTGAGGAATCCTAATAGTCTACGTCATAAATTCAGCTTGCAATAAGGTCTCTTTCAATATGCTCTATCGTCAAGGAATAATATTATTAACGGGGTCTACTGATAAAATGCGTTCGACAAACAATTTTTGAAAGTATTAGCCATGTGAGAAATCTAGACTTCTAAATCATGATGCCTTTTTTTTTTTTTTTTTTTAAAGTTTACCTTCTTAACAAAATTAATTCTTATGTATATCCTTTGCGGCTGGATAAAATGAAAGATTGAAATATCTATGAAAAAAAAAAAAATCAGTATACTATATTCAAAATCAATGAAAATATACCTTGATAGTATTAAACTTTTAGATTAATTCAGAATATGACCAGGCATTTCCACGAAAAAATCATCTCACAAATCACTGAAACTTTTTATCTTCCTGAGAAGAGAATCAGTAATAAATGAAAATCCTTTGAAGAATAACAACGCCTTCAGCTTTTGAATCTCAATAACTGTACTACATGCTGTACACTTCATCCAAACGAGATCACTATTTTCTTGATGAAGAAGATCTAAGGGCTTCTAGAACACAGTACATAGGATCCTTTAGGTGGACATTACCTCGCGCATCATTACTACCACCTGTGCACCCCTTTAGGAAGCCTTTCTTAAACCTGGCACGACGCCAATCCAAACATGGACAACCTTTTGGTACATTTTGAACAAGCTGACCCATTTTGTAACTAGATTTCTTGGGATATTGTTAGAAACTATTTTAAGAAATCATAAAAGACAATAACAATAATAATAATAATAATTATACATGAAAAACACAAAAAAAAAAAAGAAAAAGAAAAAGAAAAAAACAAAAAAAAAAACACTCTTTAGCAGAATACATTAGCAAGCATTATTTCCAAGAATGCACTTCTTTTCTATATGCTAACCTTTATTTCTACTGGGTTCCATTATTCTGTAACTGGTTTTACTTACAGAGTGACCTGAAGGACATGAATAGGTGAGAAAAGTACAAGAATATGAGGCAGAGTGTTGTAAAGACACATAATCACATCAAAGTCAGAGATACTGTCCCACTTTAGCTATTTCTACCATATGTAGTATGTCACCAAATGCTGTACATTACACTCCTTGCATTTATCATAATCTTTCATTCAATAAAACTTAATGTCTATATCTATATTTTATAATACTAACTAGGGATCGAGCCATATCGTAGTCTTAACACAGCATCTGCATCACAGATGTATTTGCCTGCAAATAAAAATGCAATTAATTAAAATCAAAGAATGTGAAATCTTACAGACACAGACACACACATATATATATATTTATACATATATATTTGTATGCAATATTTATAATAAAAATAGAGATATAAAGACACAAAATTAAGGACTGAACAATGTCTCTTTCAAAGTCTGTTCTTATTTTGCTGTTGCTGCCACTCTCTCAGGATATCTGCTAATCTCACTTTAATTGTATGGAATCCAATGTATACATACAGTTGTATAGATCTAGATGTCAGCTAACATGGTGGCTGCTAAATAGACCAAAGACCTAGCAGACAGAGAATTTCAACTATACACAGAGATACACACGCGCGCGCACACACACACACACACACACACACACACACACACACACACACACACACACACACACACACACACACACACACACACACAAAAAAAAGAAAAAAGAAAAAAGAAAAAAAGAAAAAAAGAGAAGGATCATAAAATCATTCTGTGATAAATATGAACAAGAAACACACCTGAGACAAATCTCTTCTTAATAAGCGAAACTCGATACCCTGAGCCAAAGAGACCGAATTCCAATCCCGATACAGTTGTCCCTTCACAGTTGAATTGAGTCGAGACAGTGGCTGGTGTGGATGGGCCAGCTGCTACCTCAAACTTGGCTCTCAGGGACCCGACTCCTCCACCTGTCGAGTTCTGGGACAACTCTGTTATCTTCCACATAGCTTTCTGCTGGTCTTTTAACCTGTATGGATAAAATCATCAATTACATGAAGAATAGAAAAAAGAGTTTGTTATATAAATAACTCCTGTCAAATTTTCCTTTCAACTGAACTATACAATACCATATAATGTATACATATAAACAAGTACTAATAAGTACTAATAAGAGAGAAATCATTACATGTAAAATTACTGAAGCAGAATAATTTAATTATATAAGAATTAGGGAGTATAGGAGTATAAAATCATAGCTTATAGCCACAGTTGTTAAGTTCTGCATAGCCATGCTGACCTGCATATTTGGGTCCAATTTTTTGTGTGAAATACATCAAAATCATGTTACTTTCTAACTAAACTGAGACTGTGTGCATCTTACATGTAACACATACATATAATAAAAAGGAAAATAGCGCAAAAATATTGCACGTTAACATCTTTCTATAATGTGATAAAAGTAAAGTCCTGTGTGCATTACGATCACAAATAGAAAGAGGCAAGAGTCAACAAACTTTAGAAATATATGAATAAAATTGGCTTACCACTGTCCTGAAGGTTTGGACTGCATGTTGGAAACTACACCATCCACAGGCACCATAATGTTCAGATTGAGCAATGGAGATGGTGACGCAATGGCATGAGGATTATACTTGTAGTCTATTCGCAGATCAGTGTGGGAGTCTTCGCACTTCCAATACGAAACTAATTGCAGCGGAGATGATTGAGCCCCACTTCCAGTATTAACCTGAAAAACGTGCGAGACTTTTAGATCTGTAACTGCAAAAAACTCGTACTTGTTTTGTTCATACCGGTGAATTCTTCTACAAGTATTGCTTTCCCGGGCAATAGTCATACCTAACCTTTGAAAAATGCATAGAAATAGGATCAGCATTAATATCCCAAGTATTAAATGTATAATTTACAATAGGTAGGCAACAGAACCACCAATCAGGAAGCGTATAAATAAATAAATCATAATATTCACACAGAATAATTTCGCTCTTTGAGAGTTAATAATACAGAAAACACAAACTTAACAACAAACCTGGTACTTGATCATGTCCACATTAAAATATGAAGCTGAAGGGTTATTTTCTGCTTGCTTTCTTAAAAGAGCGGTGAGTGCAGGCATGTTGAAGTCAAATGCACCACATTCTTCTGTTGTTTGTTCTGTGTCTCTTGATATACGATAAAAGGAATGAATTAATATCTAAATCTTCTGTAAAAGTATCAAGAAAGGTTATCTCATTTGTAATACAGTTGGTGTATATTTTATCTACTGATATTCACATGAACAAAACATTATTTGCATTAAGGAAACATAAACCTATTTATTTATACATGTACACTCATCTGTTTGTGTGTGTATGAAAATATAAATATGTGTTTGTATTTGTATGTGCATGCATATGTGAATGTATGTGCATATAAGTGTGAATATCCATGTGTGTATGTTTATATATGTAACCATCCATATATATGTTTATTTGTGTATGTGTGTGAATCATATTTTTGTGTGTGTGAGTAAGTATGCACACTCATGAGTGTACTTTACACATCTGTATGTTTTTGTGTATGTATGCTAGTATTCACCCATATATTGCCGATCATAATAACAACAACAGATGATAAATACTTACACGATAATAAGTTGTTTGTTGGGTAGAACGTTTGTAATTCTGGTAAAATTATTAACCCTGAATGACAGCTGAGCAGGCGATGGGTTATTGGCCAAAACACCAACAATACCAGCTGGGAAGGAGACCATCATTTCTCCTGTAACTTTCACCTGACACCTGTTGAAACAAATAAAGTTGTAAAAAAAATTACATTGCCAGCCAATGAGGGATGCTTGCAACATCTTCCAAATGGCAAAACCAATAACTTTCAACATTTTCTGCTCACTTGGACTCATCACTGCCTCTAAAATAGGCATGGCAGAGCTCTTGGAATGCAACAGCAATGGGTATGGTGTCCGAGAGTCCGATCGTAAGGGGAGACGGCCCTCGAGATGTTCCCATCATGCTGGAGGTCCGGAATTCTAAACTAGACACCGATTCCGCTCGAGAAAGCCCAGATACTGTTGCAGGACTTTGGCGTCCCCGCGGAGATGGCCCCTGAAATATCAGTAGAGCAAATCAAATATCTTTATGGAAGAGAAAATACCTAGCTGAATACAAAACAAGTGAAGTGACCTATCACATATCATTCCTTTATCCAGATATGCTCTTTTGGTGCAGCTTTTGTATCAGTTAAATAAATGTTAAACCCTACAAAAGGTATGAATTGTTATGTCATTAAATATACTGCCAAGGCCAAATACCTCCAGTGCTTTTCTTGACGGTGGTCGCGGAATTGCCATCGTTGGAGTTGGCGTGGATCCCCGGCTAGACGAGCCTCCACCTGTTCTTGGAGGAAGGGCGGGTGGTGCATCCCCTTCCACTTCATTAAGAATTTCACTGAGCTCTGTAACACAATGGCAAACATTATTATCTTACTAATAATATATTAAAATATTAATACGAATGCAGTCATGAAAAATGCACATTATGTGTACTCATACATATATGCACACAGAAACACTCTCAGTTTTGCTCCATGGCTAACAGACCTATTTATATTTCAGAAAAAACTATTGATCACTAACCTTTTGATGTTCCTTCAAGAGCATGGCAAGAACACAGAATTTAGTATACATATATTCTAAATGCTCACTATATTTCATACATAATTACTGTGTATAGGTAATGCCAACACATATTATTGAAAAATAGAGAAATGCGTTCAAGTGTGTTCAATTTACCAATTGACAATACCTAGTCTTCTCTTTCATATCTAGACAAACATACAAACATACAAACATACAAACACACACACACACACACACATATATATATATATATATATATATATATATATATATATATATATATATATATATATATATATATATATATATACACACACACACACACACACCTTTTCTGCATTATGAACAAAAATTTTACTCTTTCAGTGTGACTTTCATTTACACTTAATCAATAACTTTAGATGTTTGTAAAGTGTTAACATGTAACTAATAATATCAATTGAGCCTAATATCAATGTATAAGAATATCCTTATTCAAGGATAAATGCATAAATCTTCATACTAGATTAATGCGAGAGAAACTTACCAGCATATCTATCAGCGCGTGGGGGTGGAGCCAGCACAGGAGACGTTATGGAGCTAACAGAGGGTGCTGGCGATGAAAGACCTGAAATACACGCCTCATGTAGAGTTCTTTCCTAACTTTCCTTCCATGTTTTCATCTGCTGCTATTCTAATAAGTAAATGGTGTAGAATAACAGTTCCACATTCGTTTTTGAGCTTGTATTACCAAAGACTATCTTATTTCATGAAGAAATGAGAGCTCTAGCAAAGATTGGTGGGTAAACAAACTACACAAGTTGAGCTGAAATAGTTATATAAGTGGTAGGCTTGTAGAAAGGCTGGCTTATGTAGTTAGTTAAGCAAGAGGGTATTTTGGTAGTGGCTGTTAAATGACCAAAATGTATATCAAGGTTATTCAAAACACCTTCTATTCAATTTTCTAAAACCAAGTATCACTAAAAGTGCTGGTGGCAACATAATCACTTTCTGTCAAAAGATCTTGTTCTACATTTAAATAAATGCATACGCTGATCAACTTTCTTTAAGCCTGAAAACCTAAGAACGTAAGTGAAAACCCCATGATCAACCTGACAACTGCACAATTAGATTTTATGGCTTACTATCCCACGTGCAATCTAAGTGCCCAACACATTTTCAAAGAAAAATATAAGAAAAAGGCAAGGAAGAAAGAACTAAAGCAAATACATTGGGGAAAAAGCCTTCCTTCCACTATCACTTAATTTTGAATTTTTCACTGTTCATCACTGCAGTTACTTCAATCATCTGTTATTTGCTTCTGTCATATAATATGTAGCTTGCCAAATGAAGAACAGCTCCCCTCATATGATATATGTTGCAACTTTATGCTATACATTATATGATATATGGTACAGGTATCAGATTAACACGAAATTTAAAATGAATAAAACACTTTAAACAAACAGTATAATCATAAGGATGTGGCAACAGAATAATTGCCTCATATGACTTTTGAGTGACAGCTGCAAGCAGATATGTAAGTTAGCTAACCTGTTAACACATTACCAACCTGTTAATGCATTAGATGCTGGGGACATGGGTCTGTTGAGAGCAGAGTCCCCAACATTGCTAGTTGCTAGAACCCCTCTTGGACTGCTATCACTGGTCCCAGTGCTCCCAACAAAGGTAAGATTTAGTCCTAACAGGTCTGCAGAACTTGTCTTGTTACTGCTTAAACAAAAGAAAACAATGTGTTAGCAACATGCATCTGACTTTGTTAGGAATGCTTGCTAGAACATATTTTCATAAATCACTTGTCTTTATGACCTTCAAGGTCTGGTGATAGTGTTCAGGTATGATAACCTTATTGAAAGCCCATCCAAAAAACAAGCAAGACAAAAAATAACATGATAAATAACCCTGTCACCCCTCGAGTCCTAATCCCTCCTCCTTTTCTCCCATCAGTTGTCCCCAAATATGACCTAGAAATTTCCCTTGAAGTACAGATACTGTGCTGTTTGCTCTGTCTTGTAAGTATATTCTCTGTGAGTCCTTTTTTGGTTCTTCCACATCTTAAGGTGGTGGAGGTGATAGAGAGGCCAAGTAATTTGTGCCAATCCAGCCCTCAAAGAGCAAGCTAGTCATAATGAGCACCTTAGGATGGGTAGGATGGTGGTCCCTGTGGCAATACAGCTCTCTACAAGCAAGCTAGTTGTGGTGTACCCCTACATATGATACAAATTGATAATATTCAGTTTGTGACAGTGCATCCCTCAACAAGCCAGTTATTTATGGTATGGCTCTACTTTGGGTAGCAAGGCCCATAACTACTCTATGTTGCTACTGTCATCGTCTTGCTAGTCATTGTGCATACTCAAACAAAGTAGGCAGTAAGCACCACACCAATGTAGTCCTGTCCAGGTCTGGGTAGTTTATAGCACAACTCCAGGTGCTGTTGTTGGTTCTACCTTTATTTGCTTGGAAGGTAGCAGGTTGGGCTGGAATTTACAAGAACTCTTTGTTTTATTGGATGCCTTCACTGCTGCTGGAGCCAGGAGTGCTCACAGACTGTGGCCTTCTTCTATCTGAGATGGATGCTAAGTGGTACGAAAGGCTCCCTTGACCACAACTCACTGTGGAGGATCAAATGGCAGGCAGTACTTGCCTGTCCACAATGCCTGATGCAGCTTTAAGCCTCTCCACAAAATTTACTGACACAGAAGCTGAGTGGAGGTTTCTGTTACACATGTTTCCCTGTTCCACAGCAAGACTGAGAGGAGTAGCTCAACATACCTCACTTTGGGTTGTGCCAGTAGATTTCTCACCCATTCATCATGTTCTGGAGGCCTCATGCATTCTCATTTTTGCTTGAATCTACCTTACCATCTCTTTTCCTTTGACTTGGTGAGGGGTGTGATGCACTTATCACCATTGTATATGTCTTAACCTTTTAGTCTATAGAATAAATATGTCATATATTGCAGTTATATCTCCACTGTAAAGCTGTGTTTTTGACCAAAGGTCTCTTGGTTGCATTTTCCTGATGAGCTTCCATGGAATGGCCACTTCATCCACTCACCCAAGCCTACTATCACTGCTCTGCACTGTACAATTAACCCACTCTGGACGGGTGGTACAGTACTGTACCGCTCATTCAAAAGCCCAGTGGCCGGGCGGCACAGTATTGTGCCAGCCATTCAATTGATTTAGGCCTAATCATTCGAACGCCCCAGCATTGTGACATTCAAGGCTAGAATTCCCCCGTTGTGGATGGGTTAAGACAAGAGATCATACCCAATTCCCTTTCCATACCCCCTGTGCCATATCTGGATCCTCTGATCTTATGCTCTTCCCTACCTGCATCCATTACCTGGCTGTTGTCAAGCAGTATCCCCTGAGTCTGTACCCTATGAATGGCATGTCATCAAGGAGGAGTTCACCAGGGTTGCTCAGGCAATGAGGTCAGTTATTTTGAGACTATTCTTGATATCTCTCTCCAAAGGGTTTTCCATCATGCTACCTGCACTCCTTATCAAACATATTCCCATCTCCTTGGAAACAATCTGGATGCATGGGTTGTTTTTCAGAGTCTTCACCTGTGGTCTTTCATCTGCTGTCCAAGCACTTCATGTTAGTCCCAATTTTTGGCACAGGCCCCATAATACAAATTATTTCTCAAATAGCTTATCACTTTATTGCTTTACCTTCTCACTAGAGGGGGGGGGGGGGATAATTGAGGAATGTACTGCTGTGGAGTAACTTTCTTACAATCTTTATCCTCCCTTTATTTTGGATACACAACTGTCCTTACATGAAGAAGATAACTGAGCTAAGGTTACCATACCTGAAAGCTAAAACCTTTGCACCAGACCTTACAAATATAAAGAGTATTTTCCATGCATCAAATGATTCATATGCTTAAACATATTTTGTAAACTAA
>NW_028234412.1:39350848-39355848 GCF_977035675.1 Penaeus japonicus
TGCACGTAAGTTTGCATATCTATGTGTGCTTGTATGCTTGTTGTCACGTGTATA
Organism: Penaeus japonicus; assembly: GCF_977035675.1. NCBI lineage: Eukaryota > Metazoa > Arthropoda > Malacostraca > Decapoda > Penaeidae > Penaeus > Penaeus japonicus. Next base: position 39,350,903 of record NW_028234412.1, read on the forward strand.
TTTGCATACATGTAAGCACATGCAAGTTTTTCCCCCCAGATATCTTCTCCTATCCCAAGATTCTTATGGCTATACTTCATCTCTGATCTGAACCATATAAAATATGAAAATGCATGAGAGAGAGCGAGAAAAAAAAAAAAAGGCTAGGGTAAGTCTTGACTGACGTGTTCTCATTTGGCTCGAATTCATAACAGGTAGCTCTGAATAACGTGCCACATCAGTGAGTTGATTTGATGGCTAACAAAATGAGGCTGGCTGTTTCTTGAAGACTTCTTTCATCATGAACAACTTTTGATGTGAGTTCAAACTGAGGCTATTCTACAATTTTTAAACAGGTCATTCATTTTTGTGGAGTTTTAGTTTTCAAATGACATTTATCATAAAAAAAGAGACATTTTCTTTTTATAATGGCTAACTCTGAATGTCATTCCAAATGTCCATGCTTGACTTGTTCCTGAATCCTGGGATGCTAAGTGAGTGAGAGTGAGAGTGAGAGTGAGTGAGTGAGTGAGTGAGTGAGTGAATGAGTGAGTGTGAGTGTATGTCTGTGCCCGTGCATACAATGTGTGTGTGAACATATCAAAATAATAATCAAAAGGGCAACTTCAGTAAAGCCTAAACTGATTAGGGTGATTTGGCAATGACCATTTCCAAACAAACACTCAATGTTGCTTCAAGTGCTACCTCTCTCGTTCCCTGTCCTTTCTCTTACATTCTACATATAACCCACATCAATGAAGCTTGGCATCATGTGATATGTGTGCAAATTTGTAGGTCTTTCAAATGCATCAATAATTCTAAGAGCAAACACCTTTGCAAAAAATCTATGTTCTCATTTCTTTCTAAAGAGATTCAAAGAAAATAATAAATATCTTCTCATTCAAAGAAAAAAATCCTATGAAAGTCAATATACAATTAATATCACAAACTATACATTGCTATTAATTATGAAAATAAATAAAGTAACTGCATTCTATGCATTTTTCATTTAAATTACATCCCTTGTGTAAAAAAAAAATCTTAACCTTCTATAAAACCAAGAAATATTAATGTTAATAACTGTGATAACATCTACCTTAATAAATCATCTTTGACTAGGCTTATAAACTTTATATAAACTTTTAGCTTATAAACTTATTATGTTATTTTGCACAGAACAAAACAAAAAGTTTATCTGGGAAACTAATTGGTAAACAAAGAAAGAAGACCTGAATGTCTGTAAATATTCCACACTCTTAATGTCTCACTTCAGTTGGATAAGAGTGAATTTGTATATCTGAACAACAAGAACAATTTCTGCCCTCAAGTTTACATTCATTTTCATAAAACTGAATTTCCTTTAAAAGAAAAGAAAAGAAAAGAAAAGAAAAGTAAAGAAAAGAAAAGAAAAAGAAAAGAAGAGAAAAGAAAGAAAAGAAAAAAAGAGAAAAGAAAGAAAAGAAAAAGAAAAGAAGAGAAAAGAAAGAAAAGAAAAAAAGAGAAAAAAGAAAGAAAAAAAAAGAAAAAGAAAAAAAAGAAAAAAAAAGAAGAAAAAAAAAAAATATAAATATAAATAAAAAAAAAAATAAAAGAAAAAAAAAAAAAAAAAAAAAAAAAAAAAAAAATATAATATATATATAATATATATATATAATATATATATTATATATATATATATATATTATATATATATATATATATATATAATATATATATATATATATATCTACGACTTGGACTTTTTATACACTACTTGAACTGATCTTAGTTTCACATAAAAGATAGTTTTACATTCGATATAGTAAGAGTGTATCATGCATTGTTTATACTATTACTAATGCCTGTACTGCGAGCAAAACTATACTGGAACACTTATATATGGTCCTTGCAAACTAATGTTGCATAAGAATCTCAGTCTCAAAGCTGATTTCTTAAAATCAAGCAGTGGCTAAAATGCATTCAGTTCAACAGAATATTTTTTTTTGTTGACAAATTCAGGTAAATTCCTAGTAACCATATGGCTTTGCAATATGCACTACAAAAACTGTAGTATTACTTGAGTATCAGAAGTTAAAGCAATCTAGAAAGATCTGATATACGCTTTCTAATCACTATCAACACCTAGAACGAAATTAGAATCCTGAAATGATTAACATGATTCCCAACAAATTTCACTGAAACAGACAGTCTGTGCTCAACTATCCAATATTTAATTTAATACATTTTTGCAGCAAATTTCAAACACTGAAAATCTAAAACATTTATATACTTATTTTTCACCTCAGCAGTCCTATGTCATTATGGGTTTGAAAAATCTATGAGGCACATTTCATATATCATTGATTTTTTAAACAATCTAAGTAACTTATATCACTTTATGAATAAATCCTGAACGAATGAATGTCTATTGAATAATCACTGTTATGTTATAAATGTAACCTTTGAATACTAAAAAAATATATATATATATATATTATGGTTCAGTCGCAGTGTCACCATAAATACTAAGCCATGCAGAGAAAGGAATGAATGAGACTGAATGACTTTATATCATAAGAGTTACTCAGTCTCATTCATACCTTTATCTACAATTGTCCCAATGAACTTGGATCAATATCCGCCCGTCTAATTCAATCAGCAATTAACGTATTTAAACGTCATATCAACCCTTCCGAGATGGGCCATGTTTTATTGTGTTTTCTATTATTTTCTAGATTGATGGTATATGATAAATGAGTGCATATAGGATATATCAGCAAAGTGACACTAATTAGCATTTGATATGATCTAATTACACAACTGAAAGAATAACTAACTAGCTTGTATTAAAAAAAAACTGCAAATCCAACACTTGAAAAGTGCCTGTAGTGGAAAGGTTAACTAAGCTCACTCATGTAATGTTGTTTCCCTGTTTGGAATTCTAAACCTAGTAAATATTTTGCATTAACAACCATTGGAACACTAAATTCTATAAAGCCTTTATTCTTTAAAAAGAAAATGTGAGTGAGTGTGAATGTGAGTAAAAATGTGTGTAAATATATATGAGTGGGTGTGGGTATGGGGGTGTGAGTGTATGCGTGTGCATGTGCATTTGCTTGTGAGTATTCATATATAAATATTCATATAAGTATCTTTAATGCTAGAGATATATTTCTAGAGAAAACATTGCACCTCAAATTAAATCCTTTGTTGTTATAGTGTACAACACCATACAGACAGAAATATAGACACATGCATACACTCTCATGCGCATGCATGCTCTCACTTTCACTCTCACTCTCACTCTCTCACACGCTCTCTTACTCACTCAATCACACACACAGGTGTAGTGTAAATCCTCATCTTCTCATTCTAATCACATATTAGAGGTGAAAACTTGAATTAACATATACACAATAAAGCAACAATTACCCTAATTGTGGAAATAAATCAGAAAAAAAACTTACCGAGGCAAATGGCATAGGTGATAAAGACATTCCTTCGATTGTAGCTCTTAGCTCGTCTACACTGGCTGACATTGGCGTGTTGCCATTGCTAATTGGCTTGATCTCAACGTGGATCTTTTTGTCTGACTCTCCATCTGCACAAAGAAAAATATTATTACCAGTACTGAATCGTAATAAATATCAAAATAAGCTCATAACGTATCTGAAAATACGTAGCACAAGAGGGACTGACATAATGCCAAAGTTCTTATACTTTAAATACCTGTTATACTTTGAGGAGGAAACACACACAAATATTCATTCTGTAATCATAACTATTGGTGATCCATATGTTGAAATCTTTCTATTATCAAGATGAGTATAGAATAGGAATAACTTGCCAATTAATTCACTTAAAAAAATTGTCCACTTTTGATAAGCAATTTTTCAATTCATATATGATTAACCCCATAACTATATTCTCTGTTGATAGGGACCTCCTATGATGCACACAAAAAGAAATAAGATAAAAGATGAAAATAAAAGAGTATTTTGGTATAGCAATCATGTAGAGGAGGAGGAGGAGGAGGAGAAGAAGAAGAAAAAAACTAATTTCAAATATGTTCTCCAAGACTGGTTAAATATACCATGGTAAAACAATAAACAGATGCCAGGTTATGGTTTAAAAATTGTGAATCTAAAAGTTTCACTGACGACTGCAAGTTTAGGCACACTTAGCTAAATCTAGATATTCCAGCCATTATGCATAATAATGTTGGACCTAAAGAAATCTTATAACTGAAATTTCCGTGCACACAGATTATTTTGACTCCTCCCACTAGCACCCATGGAGATGTGCTGGAACATTCCATACTGTTAGATGGTGAGTACAAATCAGAGTATTTGGCATGTAAGGATGAAGGATCACAGTGTTTTAAAGTTAACTGTGTCATTATGGGAAAGTGATCACATACTTCTTATCTCCTATCTCCATATTCCTCCTTGTTACTTAACCCTATGGCAAAGGTGTGTGTAACAACCAAACTAGCGGTCAAACCAGTTGTTAAAAATAATCATTTTTCATTCCATCTTGACCATGAGTGAAAACATTACACAATAAGAATAAAACTATTCTATACACTTCTCGAAAGCAAAATCCTATATCTTACCAGAGTCTGAATCAGATGAAGAGTCGAAGCTCATCTCCTCAGCTGGTGTTTTGACTTCCTGTGGCCGCACGGAAAAGCCCTCTTCGTCGACGCTTGTTGTTAATGCTCCACTTGTCTTCTCTGAGCCCCCTTGCGATACGGAGGTTGATATCAATTCGCTTGTTCTTGGACCCGGATCATCATTCACCTCACTGCGGACAGACTTGTTGAAGTATCCAATTCTTCCTACTCATTCTATCATAAAAATGCCGGATAATAAAACAAAATATTAAGCAGATATTAACCCATTCACGCCGGGGCTATTTCAGCTCTAAATAGTCAGAATGCCGGGGTATTCGAATGCACAAGCCTAATGCCTTGGGATTCTCGGGTG
>NW_028234412.1:39370848-39373348 GCF_977035675.1 Penaeus japonicus
TATAATATATATATTATATATATATATATATATATATATATATATATATATTATATATAACATATATATACATATTATATATATATATATACATACATAATATATACATACATACATATACATATATATATATACATACATTATACATATATTATTATATATATATATATATATATATATATATATATATATATATAATATATATATATATATATATATATAATATATATACATATATAAATATATATACATATATAAGTATATACACATTTATAAGTATATATACATTTATAAGTATATATATATATATATATATATATATATATATATATATATATAATATATATATATATATATATATAATATATATATATATATATTATATATATATATATATATATATATATATATATATATATATATATATATATATATATATATATATATATATATATATATGTACACAAATAAACATGTGAAAAATTCCATTTCTTATTCATACTCCTAACATCAGTAGATCATAAAGAATTGTTAAAATGTATAGCCCAAGTATTAACCCATTGCGTATGGGTGTCATGACATACATGTCAGCACCGATTAGGCCTAAGAGACCGGAGTCAATGCGTAAATGACGTGACATCGGGATCTGCTCACAGTTGAAGCGTGCACACAGTCATGAAGTATTATGGCTGTAACAGTGTTACCTGCAATGATGGATTTATGGAAAAATATTGTTCGGTCTAGTATGCCCTACCCAGAGAGTGGAGAAAACCCTTCCCCGTCCCTCTAATTTTTAGCCGGTGCCGTTAATGTTATAGACCACCCACCCTGACAACCAGTTAGGTCATTAAGCGTCCCATTCGCAATGGGTTAAACCTCCTAATATGAAATCTTAAAATATTGTGCTCTTCTTATATAATAATTGAATATGTAAGAATTACCCTTGAAAACATAAGCTTAATGATGTGGGTCAATGTCAAAAGCAAAACTGTCCCATGTGTTTATATAATGACCCTGTCTTTAACTAGTTTTGCTGAAAACTCTAACAGTTACACAACATAATTTGTCCAACCCAGCAATTCACAAAGATATATGTTTATAATTGAATAAATTCTTTAACTTCATTTAAAATCACAAATGAGTGATTCAAGTCATTTCAGTTTAAAAAGCCTCATGAATCCTCAGATTTGAAGTTGCTTGCATTGAGCAAGGAGTTCTAAGCTTATGGAAATATTCCCAAAGTCACTGATAAAATACCCAGCATTACAGACAACCATGTGGCACAGACATACCCCTACTTGCTCTACAAAGACAGACAGATAAACAGGCGGATAGTCAGATATGAAAAAAGCCTAATTAGAATAATCTGAGAGGATATTTATTAATTTAAATCCACTATGTTCTTCATTTGACTATTTTGTTCAGTAATTACTTTCATCCCTACATAACATCAAAATCTGTTTTCTTACTTTAACATTGTTTATCAGATGCAACACATGAATGTGAAAAAATCAGCAACAATCTATTATTCTCATTTTCGAGAGAAAAGTAGAACCAAAAACAGCCAATAATTCATCTCATTATTCTGCAACCTAGACTCACTATCTATTTCTACTTGATTATGAAAATAGTGTGCTTTATAATAGGCAGCATCTCAGATCTGCAAGGGGGAAAAGCATGTTACACATTGCATGTTTGCATATGCACCAAATCAGAGCGGCTAATTGTAAATCCTTTTTAAAGACAAGGGAATTAATTTATCAAAAAACAAATCTAAAACAAACACTATACAAAAAAGGAATAAGAGAAAAAGTGTGAATCACCTATCTATCTGTCTAACGTACAAATACATATCCTCTAGAGAAGGAAGGAAGTGGGGAGGGAGAAAGGGAGAGAAGGAAGGGGGGAAAAGAGGAGATGGGGTGAGGGGGAGAGGAGAGATAGAAGAGAAGCGAAGAGAAGAGAGATAGATATAGAGAGAAGGGGGGAGGTGGTGAAGTATTTACCAAGATGATACTGCATCTTCAGAAAGTAGAATGCAAACACAATCATTTAAATGATTACTTTATGTAATTCTGCACTCTCATATTTAAGGACAATACAAGGAAAAAAAATGTATCAAAATAAAAACAGCATATTACACTTTGTGCTTTTTATACTCAAAAATCTTTTAATTTCTTTATTTTTGAAACAACTCAGCACACAATATGACTGTTGTCTAATATCTGACTATTTATTTCAAGTAAAATGTAATGATTTTGCATAAATATTTTCTTACTTTACTTTCCATTTCCTTTCTCATCAGCATCTTAACCCATTCACGCCAGATGACGTGATTTCACATCATCTGAATATTCCCTGACGGTGGATAATGTCCTATCACGTCATGGTCTCTCACCATGGAATCAGACGGGTGAGAGGCCAAGGCAGGAAGCTACGTGCGCTTGTTATCTTGCCAGCAGGAGCGGCACTTGGTAAATATACGCCCCATCGTGAGTGG
>NW_028234412.1:39383348-39385848 GCF_977035675.1 Penaeus japonicus
TGATTAACAATATAAATGTTTTTTTTTACAATTTACTTAATAATAAAAAGACAAAAAGATTGCACATTTCTCACACACACATAAACACATAAAGATAACTTTCCTTTCCATTCTAACTAAATCCATTCTTCATTCTATTCAAAGACTGCAGATCACTTGTAGTGTTTTTTGGTGTTCCTTCCTTGCAGTCTAAAAGAAAAACTGGACTTCATCTAAATGCAGATACTGAGTCATACATGAAAATTCATTAACTTCACACTGGCCTGATACATACATCCACATGCATGAACATATACAAAACCATGCACACACAAATGAATGCACCCCCCCCCCAACACACACACACACACACACACACACACACACACACACACACACACACACACACACACACACACACACACACACACACACACACACACACACACACACACACACACACACACACACACACACACACACACACACACACACACACACACACACACACACACACACACACACACACACACACACACACACACACACACACACACACACACACGAGCCCCCAAATGCACCCATGCACAAAAGCACACAACTCACCCACACATATGCACCTACAGGAGAGAGAGAAAGAGAGAAAGTATATGACTGTTGTGAAGAAGGAAGAGGAATTGCTGATAATTAAAAGTGAAAAATACTTATCTCACTCTAAGCTGTACTCTTCTTCAAGAAACTAAAACTCATGTAGTCTTATATCTTACTGAAATTGTACAACTACAACTTCAGTTCATATTGTTCTAGTATTGCTCATGTATACAAAAAAGAAAAAAGAAAGAAAACACACACACACACACAATCAATCAATCAATCCAGATACCTTACATATAGCATCACTTGCACACTTGATTCTTATATGATTCAATAACATCACAACTGCTGGGTCTGACTGCATGAAGAGAGGAAGTCACAAAGCTTCAGACAGCCACAAGTGCTGGAGGTCCCCCCAAATTTTCACACACATAGGGAATAATATGCACTGCATCCACTAAGCAAACCACCAAGATGATTTAGTTAAGTTTGTATCCCTGCTTATTCTGGAAGTGTGAATAAAATGTCAGTTATGCATGTCAGGAGCTACAGCAAAGGCTTTATCATTGTATTAAACATTTACCTCCACCAAGGCACCCTTTAAAATAAGCAAGAAAGCATAACAAAAAAGTCTAATCAATGATAAAATTTTCAATAAATTGTATGAAGTTCATTATCATATAAGGTTTTAGAATATCATTGACCTTATCTAATGATAGAATAAAACTGAAAATTTTATCACCTCCCAACATGGCATCTAAGGTGGGACTATTTTACATGTGATCAATTGATGGCATTCATTGAATTTCCTTCATAACCAATTACTGTTTTATATTTCTTTCCCTTTACTGAATTATCCAGTTGATTTGCTTATTACTGCTCACAGTAATGAACAAAACTGTACAATATCCATCAATTACCACAAACTTAATTTATCATGAACTTGTGACAGATGATCAATTCAGGTGCTGGCTGAAGACCTCATTATAATAAAATAGGCCAATCCAATAAAAAAAAAAGCTCTAATTTCCAAATTCTGTTGTAACAACTATACACTGAAATAAAGTTACTACAAAGGCCCCATCCCTTAAACTTCCCTGCAAGCAATCATCAATCACAAGGTCTAAAAAAGACCACTAATAAGAGCAAAGATATAGCACAAAGAGGCAGGTTAACCCTACACTTTGAGGAGCGGAATACACTGCGGGCCAGGCTTGGATCGTCCGCTGCAGTAGGGCTGGTGGGGGCACTGGTTACACGTGCAGGGGGAGCCTTGGCTGGGGAAGGGGGGAGGCTCTCGGTGACCCTCTCACCCCCATCCCCATCCTGGCTGCCTTCCCCCCCACCTGAATTACAGCTGGGGGGAGCAGACCACTCACGTTCACTTCGACCTGGAAGGTCATATTAACCCATACAGAGATAAACATTAGTCACACTAGCTTCAGTCAATTCTTCTTGAGTAACAATTAATCATTCTAAACCATTACTAACATCAACAATACAATGATTTCCCATTCTGTTGAGAATTTACTTCAACTAACATAGCTACTAAAGAATTGGCCAAAACTGTAACAATGAGACATTTTACTAAAAATTGTGAAAATGAAAGATTTATGCAGAATAATGAAAATAATAGATATAAACATAACAAAAAAGAAACAATGACTAAGGATTACCCTAACACCCCTACAAAAAAGCATCATACAACAAGTATAGTCAGCTCTAAAATCAAGAACACAAAATAAAAAGCCCCCAAGAAGGTTAGTGAAAATAAACTAATCTCATGGCAAATCAAAGCCACTGGATGCCTCCATAGTCAATCAAATATATATTTTAAAAATCAACTTATTTATTCCTCCTTTGAAAGATTTATTCATATTATAACTGCAATCTATTTCTTGAATATATGCATTATAAAACCCCTCTA
>NW_028234412.1:39398348-39403348 GCF_977035675.1 Penaeus japonicus
TTCGGGTAGTTTTCTTTGTGTTTTGCAGTTTTTATATTTATTTCCACTGGAAAACTTTCGTTACTGAGCCCCCCCTCCCCCCCCACATACACACATGCCAGAGTCAACGTGGTACTGAACAATTTCTGGCAGCAGGTTTAAACTAGTTTTCCGGTATCAAAACCTAACCTAACCTAACTTAGTTTTTAGGCTAGCCCTAGCCGAAGGAGAATTCGCCCACCCCTGGACTCGCCCCTTTTCAAGCTACTTTGTGGAAGATACATATCTGCCACGAACACAGTTTTCACCATATTCGCATACAACAAAACCTAACCAGTGGACCTAACCTAACCTTGATTTAAATTTTGCCCCCTTTCAAGCCACTACATGGCAGGTAAACATTAAGACCTCGCCTGCTCGTACAGTGTAACTTGCAGTTTTTACATTGCACTTGCGTTGGCAGTATGTACTTGGTACCACAAGAGTTTAGGCATCTTTATAAAATAACTTAATAAAATCCCGAAGCATGTACCTACAACCTGTGCGCTCAGTTGCCGTCTCGATACTGATTTTGAAATTTGACTAAGGACCCACACTCACAATTCAATCATTTGCGATCAGTTGATAAATCTTTCAGTTAGATCAATTGTTTTCCTATTGGAGCTAGTATTATCATGTGACATTAGTTGCACATTAGCGGACTTTTTTGTCCTTCCGCTGTCGAGGTCAGCGCATCCAAAGAGCCGACGTTATTCAATCAGAAGTTCATTTATGCAGTGGAAATCTCTCTCCTTTTCCTCTTTTTTGTAATATTTTCAAAGTAACATATCTCCCTATATTTTTCGTTTACCGGTAGAATTGTTATATAGTGTTACGTCATAATTACAACTACTTTATGCTGTTAGGCTAGTTTTTTCGCTGTTCGGTTGCGTCTTTATCCAAATATACCAACTAAATTATTACCGTTCTTTATATAGTAGCATTACTGTATCAATTTTTATATTGTCTCGTACAATAATCATTACTTCTCTTCTTATGAAACGTTTAGTACTTCCGAATTCATTTCCAAAAGTGCTGACATCCTGCAGTGCCTCTCGCCCTGCCACAAACAGTGAAATCAGAGTCCAAGCATCCCCCGCCCTGCATCACCTGTAATCACAGGTCGGGTGCCCTTCCCTTCAGAGCGACGCCCTTGCCCTCCCCTAGGCGGCTCTCAGACCTGCCCAGGTGACAAAGCAGAGCCAGCAACGCCTCCCTCGCACACGGGCGTGCAGGATCAAGTGTCATTCGCCCCTCTCCTTCCCGCCGCCCACAAGGGCCGCCCGTGCCGTCCCCGCCCCTGCCTCGGCCACGCCTACGCCCACGCCGCCAGGGGCACCGTGGCAGCTAAGGCGGCGAGGGGCGGCGAGGCCGAGGGTCCTCCTGAGCCGTGTCAGGAGCTGGTGGGTGGATCAGCTGACCAGCTCCCCGCTCGGCCTCACCACCTCTTTCCGTCATTTGTCACTCACTCGCTCTCTCACTCATCGTGCCACTCCGCTCGCGGCGTGCTCCAGCCTCTCACGAGTCACCCTACCCAAAAGTAGTCGCAGAAGTCGACTGCCATCCTGAATGCCAGTCCCTAATCGCTGACGACTCCCTCGCCCGACATCATAACAAGCGGCCAATATGGCGGCGCGACGAGGCTCCGCTGGCGAGGCCGAGGGGGACCCGGCGCCAACCTTCAAATCTCCCCAGCGCCCCCCTCACGCCCTTTGGCAGCACGGGGGGCCTTAGGGACTGTGCTGGGGGATCAGGGGCGTGGCCTTGGTCCATAGGGGGTGTTGGTGGTTCTTTGGGTCGGTCGTCCAGTGCCAGGACGGTTCTTCTGCGCGTTTTTAAGTATTGGGAAGAATTATTTGATCTGTGGAGCCTTAGGGTATGTTTTAAACGTGTATTTATATCCTATTTATTCTTCAGAAACAAGAGATTTACTTTAGATGGATTTCTGTATCTTTGCATTGCATGTTCAATGGTAGTGATGACAATTTCGAAGTTGAATTGAGAGGCACAGTAGCGGAAGCGGATGCCTGAGTTTTTTAATGCGTAGCTGCAATAACACGGTCTTCGGTATTTCAATTTAGTGATGGTATAGTGCATGATATCTATGGATTTGCATGTATATACTTAAGTACTTTGTAGAAATATGAATGAACTATCAAATGGTAACGAACATGACCTTTAGTTCATGCTTGTAAAAATATTATCCGTAGAAAACAAGTGGCTTATGAGACGATCTGGTTTACATTGAATGGAAAGTTATTTCGTAATTGTAATAGCTTAATGTGCCACGTTGCAAATCATTGTATGTTATGAATATTCACATCTGAATTTGAAAATTCAAAAACAAATACAAACGCAACGCAGATTCACACACACACACGCACACACACACACACACACACACACACACACACACACATACACACACACGCGCGCGCGCACACACACACACACACACACACACACACACACACACACACACACACACACACACACACACACACACACACACACACACACACACACACACACACACACACACAAACATACACAAAGTGAGCAGACACAAAGACTGTTAGACTATATTTGTACATCCTTTCCTGAACAGTACATGCCTTGGGCCATTCATCTCGGGGAAAAAAGCTCAATCATATAACACTGTATTCCTTATCTTTCTTTAATTGATATCTACATTCTTTAGAATAATTAAGTTAGCTGATTCTCGTCACCTTTCGTTCGAAGAAATAACCTGCAAAAAACAGAAACAAAAGTGTAAAATGAGTACATAATGCAGAAACGATGTCAATTCTGTTACTAATTTTCAAGACTTTCCCGTTATTGCAAACTACATGCTTATCAATGATTGCTTCGAAATCTAAACGTGACACAAAAGTATATTTCGAATACTCATCCCTCAGACAAACGTGTATATATACCAAAGCTAAAATAAAACAGTACATTGCCTGAACATTTTCAAAAGTGACAGAGAAGACGAAATAAAAAACAAGGTTAGAAAATTCAAAGAAGACGATCGCATATCAAGGAAACTCCATTGCATAGGATATACATGCAAGAAGATGCTACTAAAAGTCTCCATAAAAATGAATACTTTGAGTATAATATATCATTAATGACGCCAAGAATGAACTAGGCAAACGTTAACTGGAGAGAAAAAGCCATAGGAAGAGATCTCAAGATTATCCGTTCTCGCCTTACGTTCAACTAAGTTCTGAAAATACTTTATTCCGTCTTTAGTTTTCACGGGGATTCGATTTTCCTCTTTGGCTACATGTCCTTTTAAGACAATGAGGAGCGGAACTAGTACCTTTAGATTTTAAACCTTAGTGCATCTTTAAATCTAGAGAACCAAGTTGTGTTTCTTTTCGTTCGTACTTTCATATAGAGAAGTCGATATACTTAAGAATAAATACCAAAATATAACGTATGGAAATTGATAACATAAAAACACAAACCTATTATAGCCAAGAGAGGCTCCCACAGTGCTGTGAGACTCAGTAATTCAGTCCCTGGTTGCCTTTGACACCCTGCGTGAGACAACGTCTTTGAGAGGGAGTTGCACGTCATATAATGTGATGATAATTTAAAGCGAGGAACATACCCCACTCTCCTTCTCTTTCTTCTTCCTCCTATCCTCCCTCTCTTTGTTATTTACCTATTCTTTCCTTTCCTTATACTACATAGATGGTTCCTTATCCCCCTTCCTCTTCCTCCTATCCTCCCTCTCTCTGTTATTTACCTATTCTTTCCTTTCCTTATACTACATAGATGGTTCCTTATCCCCCTTCCTCTTCCTCCTATCCTCCCTCTCTCTGTTATTTACCTATAATTTCCTTTCTTTATACTACATAGATGATTCCTCACCTCCACCAAGAAAGAGCACTTGATACACTAACTAATGTCACGTGTTTTCGTGGTGGATCAAGTAATGCCAAGAGCATCATGCAGACACAAACACGGCAATCAAATTAAAAGCCAACAGCAGCACATAATCTTTCCCAGTAACAGGAGAGAAAATGTTTTTCAGAGCTGACTTTCAATACACACTGGAGTAAACAACAGTCATCATCGACACTTAATTAACAGGAAAACAAAGCTAAGCCTTTAAATATAATTTAATAGTTTAATACAGAGGGAGGTTTTATATTCAAATAATTCATTTCATTAATTATAGTTATCTACGTTGTACAGGAAAGTGATGAACAGGCAAAAGATAAAGCACACGTGTTGAATTATTTGGTAACAATACACTGCATGATATTATTATCTAAAATGATCGATCACTGATTATTTGTATAAAATGTTTGAGTTTGTCTTGAAAATAATCGAAATAGATTCTGATATCATGAGGCAGTTGCTTCGTATGTGTGCATTGATTTTCCTTTGTCTTTCTCCTTTTTCCGTTTATGTTCGTTTGATATGAAAAATAAGGTTAATCTGTCATGTTTTGATAACCATTGTGTTAATGAAATAATAAATGAGGTAGCCTTCTTGTATAGATTGAGGAATGTACACGTATCACATTTGTGTTAAGCCACATCACATTTGTGTTAAGCCTTCAAACATTTTTTTATTTATTTGTTTAGTTGAGGAACGATGTAAGTCATGAAACATTTTTTTTTTTCAGTCTTATCAGTTGAAACTCTGGTGTTTGTTATGCTAAGAACTAGCGTTTGAACAAAAAACAATCCTTTATTTGAATGGGAATTTTATTTTTTACATGATTTAAATATATCGATTTGCTCATTTCTTCTATATACGTCAAAACGAGTCTCAAATGTCATCCATCTGCCTATATGTACTCCTAGATTTATCTTCCCTAAAATGCTTAATTTTATATAATAGCTCATTATTGCAATGGCTGTATCTGTATATAGTCGATGGACCATTATCCCATGGCCTTTTGGAGCGATGTAAGACTGGTTAGACAGCTTTTTGCTCGGGAACCAACACCAGTGCCGCCC
>NW_028234412.1:39408348-39415848 GCF_977035675.1 Penaeus japonicus
AATCTTTTAATAGTTTATTGTAATTTTTCAATTACTTAATTGCTTCACTATTAAGAAAATATATTTAGTATTTCTAGTAACAAGATCTTTATTGTTATCATACTATCTGCTGAATATACCAAACTGGAATATTTTATCAGCTACTGCAGATTGTACTGAACATAGGTCTAATTTCTACCATTAACCCATTGCAGACGGGAGATAGATTTGCTTGCCCAGTCTCTAGGATAGATTTTATTTCAGAGTCAGGCAACTTCATGCAACATACCTTGACTTTTCCCATCCTTTTTTAGTCACTCATTGTAGAGCTAGAGCCATTTTTGCAGTTTTTTGTTTTTTTGTATTTAGAGATTTAGATCTGTCATATGACAGGTTCTATCACTGCTGCAGTTGACTAAAATTGCAGTATAGGATCCATATCAGCTCATTATTTGAGCTGTTTTGTTGCTGTTTTATGAGAGGACTAAAAGCAACCTTATTTTTTCATATTTATGCACTGTCATGAAGGAATATGAAACATATAACCATCCACAATGATGATAGCATGTTAAGGTAAGGAAGAGGAAGAAAACTTGTGCTTATGACTGTGAGTGCCACAGTACAAGGCATCCATACTGGCACAGGGACACATTGTAGACATTGGGCATGGTTTGAGTCACCTTCCTCCTCTCATTCTGCCTGCACATCCTTCATCTGCGGTACTTTAGAGCAAGAGGTTGGCAACTTGATATGGGCCATCGCTCCATAAAGACAGTTCTTGCTAGAGACCACAGATGGGTGCCATTCAAAGCTCTCTCTCTTACTGGTGCTAGAAGAAAGTGGTACCATCTAGGTTTTGGATGTAAGGTGAAACCCATTTTGCTTAATATTACAGTAATTATAGTAATTATGACTGCAATTGTCATCATCACTAACTCATTACCCTTAGCACAATGAAATAACACAAGTGATCCAAAACCCTTGAACATCATTTACGTCATGAAACCTGTCCTCAGACCAGAGCTCCTGCATCATGTATGCTATAACACCTGTCCGTAATGGGTTGACAGGGTGGAAGGAGGCTGAATAAAGATGTGCGAGTTGAAGGTGGTTAAAATCTATTTGAAGGGAGAGGATAATGATACTTGTTGCTCATCTGTGATCATTCTACTTATTTAATAATCAGATGATTGTGTGTAACTCATCATCATTGAAACGATGAAACTACTGTATATCTGTTACTGCTTATTCTTTGTTATTTGAAAAAAAAAGATATACAAAAATGAAGGTTTTGCAATAGTTCTCAACAATTAATAGTTACAATAACAAAATGAGAACATATTATTAATGAACTTTGTACTATTGTAAAAAACATCTGCACTCATAATATTTCTCATAAAACTAACCTGCTTGAAGGTAATATTAGTCATACTCATAAAATTAACAAAGGAACAAAGAATACACTAAAATGAGCGTTGAACATTTTAGAAATTGTGTACCAAGACATAAACCATAAGTTTTAGAGACCAAATAAAACAAGCTCTGAGGATTGCATACATTTTATTGTTAAATACAATAAAATAATAATATTCATAGTCAGATCCTACATAATACAGTCAGGAAAATAAAATAATTCCCAATGGCAGTATAAAAAGCTAAGAATTAAAAATTGAGGGATTAAACATGCATAAAATTGTTTTTGTGCATTTTGATACTGATTTTGTTCTAATATTTCAATTACTTATTTGCATATAACGTTGTTCTTCTGTAGATAAACAGGAGAACATCATTAGGGTGATCAGTAAATTCCAATACATGAAGACGGCATTGCACAAAGACAGAAAATCTTAGTTCTAGTTTGTATGGTGAACTGGTTACCATATACATAAAATAGGGCATCACATTTCATTGTCAAAATCTACAATTCTTCTAACTACATTCTTAACAATGAACACCTTATAGTCATGTCTTTTGTAGATGAATTTAAAAAAAATCCAACAAGTATGTAAATCAAATTGGAAATGTCTTGAAATATAAATGACACACAAAAAGCATATCTTCTAAAGTCCTAAGCTGAATTGCTCTACACGACTATTTTGTAATACTTGGACCTTAAGATATAATAAATTCTTTATTTCAAAAAATATTTTGGATAAAAACAGTCAATTAAATCAGATAAGGTACTTGTTTCATACCACACTAACAAGTAAATAAAAATATTGTTTTTTTTACATGATCATAGACCTCTTTTCTGTCAACTTTCACTAATTACTAGGCAGTGTAATTATCTTAATGGTACAACAATAATCTAATTTACAAGGAACATAACACTATAAAAGCTGCTACTTGAATCAACTAAATCACAAAGAGTGATTATTCCATCACATAAATCGTTACATTGTAAAACATCTCCATACGTCACTTCAGTTACTAGTTGAAATGTATGAATATCATACAAACGTACATAACAAAACAATGGGCTGATACTTGTGAGCTCCTAAAGGACACCCATCTGTCTAATGATTAAATACATATTCGCACTGATGCTTATGCATTCTCACGTTAAAGCATCTACGCCTATTTTTCACTGGATAACAAAGTTTTGCCGTGTAATTGTAACGTTAAACAACTTTTTTTTATCATGTATGACTTATTTTACTTTGGAGATTCATCATATTAAATCAAATTTTTAACTATAACAGAAAAGAAAATCTCTTGATTAATGATATCATAGACAGATATGTTTCAGGCTGGCTATATACCTTGTATATATGTATATCACATTAAATGGAGTGAAACTTTTATATAAATACTAAATCCTTATATAGCTGTATACATTGTGAGATTCAAGATCCGTCATTCTAACTTTTCCTTTCATATGAAAACCACTTAATGGTAGAATTGAATGCATGTTAGCAGTTTTTGTCAATGCTGTTCTAAATGCAATAAAGCTATTAAATGGTATGTGCATCCTACAGCATCTGGAAGACTTCCCTGTGCATAAGCCCGATAATCTACATTCTCTGACCCTTTGGAAAAATTAGATTCCATTACCAATGATTTATTGCTATAGATTAAAGAGTATTGAATTACCTCAATAAATTTCTTAAAATTAATAATATAATTCTTAAAGATATATATGGCACTGATATTTTGTTTGGATAATATTTACCACTGTAACTAATTTGGGAGACTAATGAAGAAAAATAAATACAATATAAATTACACAAAAGTAGGCATCATAAAACACCTGGGCAAAAAGTACACTGAAGTACAAAACTAGTTTTTCCTGTTTTCACACGAGACCACATACACAAGGTCAACCTTCGAGTTAGGTAAATATGACACAAAAAAACAAATAAAAGAATAACTGATAGATTGTAAATACCAAATAATATTTGGTAAATGCAAGACAACCTTAAAACATTTTATTTCCCTCATTTTAATTTCTTCATATCTAAGAGTAAAACATTCATGATTTCAATCGAGAACACAGAAAAGACGTGAACTCACTAAACATTAGCATTACCGTTTTTTTCAAGTTATTCTTCAATCACACAGCCAAGTGGAGGCATGGGGGTATTTGCCCCCACCTGGAACTGTCAATGTGATGTCGGTTATTGAACACTTTACTTATATAGAGTAATTGGAAAAACACAAAGGTAAACTATTTAGTCATACTAGGCACAAGAGAAAGTAATTTAAAAATGTTTTAACTGAAGAATAGTTCTAACCAACTGAAATATTTTGACAAACAAAACAACAAAGAAGTAATGATACTGTGAAAACAATGATGGCACTCATAATATTTTGTGAATTCTTAAACATGTTGAGTCACTGAAGCACAATCAAAATGTGGTACTAACAACGGTGATACAAAAAATCCGAGCATTTTCCTGTAATACTCTCCTTAAGTAATATCATACACTGCATATGAGTATAAAATACGTTTACTTGTAATGTTGCCAACGTATGCAAACAACTATAACTCATCAACGGCTTACATGTAAGAATGGAAAACTGAAAAAATGCAATTTTTAATTAGCACGAACTAAAGCCTGCAAGTAGACAATCAAGGATCTATGAATGAGACCATAATGTAACGCGTTCCTTTAGTAGTACGAAGGCCTTCATGGTAGTGTGTGAGACGCCCGGGGTGCATCAGGGCCCATCCCACACGAGTGTTGACCACAGAGCAGTTGTATCTTATGAAGCGTGCTCCGCCACCCTGTTAAAGGAACAGTACGTTTGTCTTTTTTTATCGGTAAGATATAAGGGGAACTATAGCACACTTTATTTATGATTCTGTGTTTCAACTATATCTAAAAGTACATGGATTCATAATTGAATAATAATCATAAATGAAAATAAAATTTAAACACAACACTAAATAATATATAAACAGAATGAGCACTACTTTTTATATTATTCAATGAAATGCCTTTCTGTCACTAATTTTTTCTATACCAATGAGAATTGAATTTGACAGCATATGAATCTAAAACTTCATTAAAAAAAGTACACAAAAGAGGAGTTGACAAAAAGCAAGAAAGAGGTGTAAAAGGTCATCACTCTAATCTTAATTGAAATCCCTCCTATACTTATCATTGAGATCTGATTAGATTTTATAATCAATACTAAGAAAAATTTGAAAATAAAAACTATACATCTTCAAGTGAAAAGACAGACTGTGAGTAAGTGGAAACATTAAATATCACTAGAGAAAAAAGGGAGTAAATATCGCACACACTAACCTCATAGTCAATATGTGGGCGGTTCAGACCCACATTGATGGTGTAAGTTGATGAATCATGGTGGGGCCTTAGGAGAGACTGCTCATTTGGCCTGTATCGCACTATAAAGTTCATGATGGACCGGGCCTGGAAATCAAATTAAAAATATAACAAAAATAACTCTTATCAAGGGGGTTATGATTTGGCTTATGCCTGTATAAAAAAGGAGGAAACAATTAATAATAATAATAATAATGATAATAATAATAATAATAATGATAATAATATCAATAATAATAACAACAATAATAATAATAATGATAATAATAATATTAATAATAATGATAATAATAATAATAACCATAATAATAATATTAATAATAATAAGGAAAGACTCCTAAAGCTATAATGCAGTTAAGAAAAAGAAGAAAAAAATAATTTGATTCTCATGATACTGATCATAGTATGTGATTACCTACTTTTAAGATTGGAACAAATAATACTTCAACCAACTACCATTGCACTTATCCCCTCATTAAACAACACAAATTATCATACCCATTATATTTCACAAGCTTATAAAACCAAAAAGTCCTCATACAAGAATAATAAAAAAAAAAAAGAATAAAATCAAAAACAATCCCCAAATAAATCATAACCTTCCACATATATTACAAAGTATCCCTACCACGCAGAAAATTCCAAACATGACAACACACATCTCCCACAGCAAAACAAAACCACACCAACAACATGCATATCTACATACCTACTCACCGCACCACATCCCACAGTAAAACAAAACCATCACAACATGCATATATATATACTCACCGCACTGTCACCATACCAACAACATGTATATCTACATATCTACTCCCCGCACCACATCCCACAGTAAAACAAAACCAACACAACATGCATATCTACATGTCTACTCACCGCACCACATCCCACAGTAAAACAAAACCAACACAACATGCATATCTACATGTCTACTCCCCGCACCACATGCCACAGTAAAACAAAACCATCACAACATGCATATCTACATGTCTACTCACCGCACCACATGCCACAGTAAAACAAAACCATCACAACATGCATATCTACATGTCTACTCACCGCACCACATGCCACAGTAAAACAAAACCATCACAACATGCATATCTACATGTCTACTCACCGCACCACATCCCACAGTAAAACAAAACCATCACAACATGCATATCTACATGTCTACTCACCGCACCACATGCCACAGTAAAACAAAACCAACACAACATGCATATCTACATGCCTACTCCCCCATCACAACATGCATATCTACATGTCTACTCACCGCACCACATCCCACAGTAAAACAAAACCATCACAACATGCATATCTACATGTCTACTCACCGCACCACATCCCACAGTAAAACAAAACCATCACAACAACATGCATATCTATTACATATCTACTCACCGCACTGTCACCATACCAACAACATGCATATCTATTACATATCTACTCACCGCACTGTCACCATACCAACACCATGCATATCTATTACATATCTACTCACCGCACTGTCACCATACCAACAACATGCATATCTATTACATATCTACTCACCGCACTGTCATAACCCAAATAGACCTTCTCGGCAAGGGGTTTCACGTAATAGCGCAGAATCCACAGCCACTCCTGCTCGAACTCCATCTGGTTCATGTGGATATCCACTGTGGGGACGTTCTCGTAGCCACCTGCTAGTCGCGGGTCCTGCAATTATGGGGGAAAGAGGTTTTAGGAAAGCAGCTCCATAAGGTTGGAAATGATAAATAGGCAAATTGGAAAGGTCTGTGATACTTATATATGTTAAATGCTCTTTTAAAAAATCGTGTATTTTGCCTACTAGAAAGGCAAAGCTGGATCAAAAGTAAATATCTACAATGTGGGATCTATCACTTGAAAAAGGGAAACTTTACAGGAAAAACATGTTATTTCACAGGATTAGTAAATATCAATTATGAGGTACATTCTAAATGTCATATCCATATTTTTTTATAGCAGTAAATGTCATATCCATATTTTTTTTATAACAGATCTAATAAAGTGTACATGTAGGAATGCACGCACATGCATACAAACATACAATAGAAAACACACTCTCTCATGAATATGAACGCGCACACGCACGCAACACACACAGTGTCGCACATGTACAATGTACATACACACACTCTCTCTCACACTCTCTCTCTCTCTCTCTCTCTCTCACACACACGCACACACATACACAAACACACACACACAATCCCCTCCCCCACATACGCACATCAATCACTCAATCAACGAAAATGACCCAACCGATCTCAAACACCCTTCTAAAACCGACAATGAATGCAAACGCCAAGAGCAACACGCTGCACCCAATCGCAAAGTGATAAGGAATTCAAGGTTCAACAGGGTAGAAGACCAGTCGCTGCCTTGAACCTCTTCTCCTTCTCCTTTTCCTCTCCTCCTTTCGCCTCGAAGGCCATCGGCAAGGTCCTCAAAGACCTCGCTCGCGTGACACTTACGTTGTTAGATCCGTCCGACCATCCGCCGTTGTCGTTCGCCAGCTCGACCAGTTCCTTGCAGAATCTGGGCGTGAAGATCGGGAACCAATACACATCCGGGCACGGCTGGTGGGTGGAACAAGTGGTGGAACAATTAGGAACTAAAATATCAAAGACTTAAATCACATACACACACTCAAAAAACGAAGCAAACTAAAATATCAAAGACATAAATTACACAC
>NW_028234412.1:39430848-39433348 GCF_977035675.1 Penaeus japonicus
GAATAGCGTGAGTAAACATTTTTTTCTGATTTCAAGCACACAGAAGTAAACATTCATTAGGAAATTATATAAACACCCGATCGATCCGCCAGATTAAATGAACACGTGATTAGATATTTTAAACGTGTAAAATATGATAAACATAGAGAAAAAGCGAGATTCAATATGTATTATATATATGTATTATCTGATTAACACCTTAACAGCATATACAGGAAAACGGACATAATAAAACTGACATCGAACTAATTTCAATACACGGAGGGAAAAAAGGTTCAGAAAAAAAATATTGCAACTTTACGTTCTGTGTATATAGTTTGGTTAGTAACTACTCTGTGGTAAAGACACGAGCGCATTCATGCAAGTGTGTTCTCCATGGAGACAGAGATCTAATTCCGTGCTTCTGTTGCAGCAACATGCAACACTCAATGACACACAACTTCGCCCCCCCCCCCCGAATTGCACGGAAAATTCGCAACTCTGCTGTTAGCGAAAAGACACTAAAAACAGTCAGGTGTAAATACACAACGGTATACAGGTCCAAAGACTGAACACCTGAGACAAAATCGTGAGTGTGTTGCCTGAGCGCTTGGCCCACCGGGATCACCTGCGCTACTTCAAAGGAACATCGTCCGAATAAACGGTTCCGTAGCGCTGGTCGAAGTCAGGTCAGCGCGATTTCCTGTTGGCACCGTTCCGTTCCGTTTAGTGCCGTTCGCTGGGAAAAGGACGTTTACCTTCGTACTGCTCTCGCTCTATGGGTTTCGTGGCGGTTCAGCTCACCCCCTGGGAGCAAAGACAGACGTCGAGTTCAGGTTACAGGCTCAGGGACGTCATGTGGGTTACGACGTCCTGTGATGTCGGTGGTTTCAAGAACAATTGTTTAATATTAGTCTTCGTGATATTATTAACGCAGTCAATAGACCTGTGCATACGCTTACATACATCCAAATTCACATTTTTCAAACCAAACCAAACCAAAAGCAAACTAAAATAAATCGCAACATCCCTTACAAAGAATATTTGAAAAATAACTAATATTCATATATACATACCAAGGGTCGGTAACCCTTTGGGTGCAGCGTGCCAGTGCCTTATAGATTTCTGTTTTTCGAACACCTTACGTGTCAGTGATGACTTTTTATCTATTGCAATTAACTATAGGATAAGTGATGATACAAAAATGTAACCAAAACAATAATTTTGAAATTTAAACACAACTACGTCATCATGATAGAAACTCCTTCGTGTTCTGTACTCGTCAATGAAATATAACGCTACTTTCTTTCCTCCCTTTCCCCGTTTTCTATATGTCATTATTACTCACAATTTTATTATTATCGTTGTTGTTGTTATCTTTATCATTATTATTATCATTATTATTATTATTATTATTATTATTATTATTATTATTATATTATCATTATCATCACCATTAGCGCTGTAATATCTTATATCACTATCATCAGTATCAATATCATTTTCTAATATGTTTGTAGAGTGCCATAGCCAACCCCCTCGTGTGCCACGTTTAGTACGGGTGCCAGGTGTTGTCAAACCCTGATATACAGTATACAGATGTTTCATAATTCAGTGATTTATGACTTCATGCATCAATCCCATACACAGTGAAAAAAAAAAACAGCAAAAAAGGGGGGCCCAGACACAAGGTCACAATATCGCAAACCCAAAACTGTGTGGCACTACAAACTCTAATTCTAACAATACCAAAGCATTCTATATTCAGCCTCACTAAAAAAAATCCTCATAATTGGGCAAAACTCTACGGTCATTGCCTTCCCATTTGACTAACCCGTAATAAACAACAGACCACAAAACGTTTCCCCTCATCCCCTATAGATTTGGTAGTATTCAACCATTTACATATGTACCCTCATCTAAAACGAAGAAGCTCCAAATGAGATGAAGGTTGACCCAAGGGATGCCTGAAAAAAAAAAAAATGCAATATTGACAATAAGAGATACAAGTACGTACATCTGCCATGTCCATATCCTATCTGTTGGCTATCGCCACAGAACCCACCAAGATCACCGAATTCCGATGCAACACAGAAATTGAATATGCAATACTTCTACTTGGTTGAATTTCTGACGACAGAACAGATTTCTTTATGGGTGAAATAGGGCAGAAAGTGCTACATCCGCATTCTTTTTTTATTTACCCCTCCTGAAGCTTATTTCCGAATAAGAGAAAAATTAATAAAAAAGGTAAGAAAAACAAACAAAACAAAAACGAACGGAAACAGAAAAAAAAGTCAGACGTTGCGAGATATGATACGCATCTTCCCTCCGCTTGAAGATGCTTTCCAAACATCATCACGAGAAGAGGATCCCGCCCCCCCCCCAATTCCCCCCCCCCCCCAAAAAAAAAAAAAAAAAAAAAAAAAAAAAATCTTTCCCATGATCCTACGACCGATCTCGACCGACCAAATCCTTCCACGAGACCGAATGACATCAAGGGCGTTAAAATTCGTCTACC
>NW_028234412.1:39450848-39455848 GCF_977035675.1 Penaeus japonicus
AAGCATCTGTGCCATCACTCCATCTCCCGATCTTCCGATCTTCCGACCGCCACACCACCCGCCTTCAAGACCGCCTTCTGGCCGGATCGGTCGCCCTCTCTCGCCACAAGCATCTTCCGTCCACGCCCAGCCCCGCCCCGCCCCGCCCCTCCGGCCGTCCACCCGCGCCGCAGCCCTCCCCGAGTCCCGCCTCGAGGCCCAGCTCCCGCCTCGACCTCGACCTCGAGCGCCACCACCATGAACACAATATCTTTCGCGTTGCTCTCCCTACTCTTGTCTATGCTCTGCCTTCCCGTCCAGGTGAGTGGGCGCCCGCACGTGTAAGTCCGTGTGTTAATTGTGGTAAATGTGCTTTGATTGCCTGCTTCGTGCAAGATATTGCAGTAGTCATTTTTATGCATACCGAAGCAGGTCAGGTGAAGGTTATAACAATGAATAGTTATACTTGATGTTTATTTTACATGTGAGTTCTCGACGCCAACAAAATGTTGATAAGAGATAAGAGGTGTTTGTTCACAATGCACATCAATATGCAGTCAAGGAAATTAAGGAGGATATAATAATGGCATCAATGTTGCAAAACCCATTATAACAGCATAACTCAGCAATACCATGAATAACAAACACTAAAATGAAATAAACACTAATAAGCAAAATATCATAACTTCTTACTCCTTTACTCCCGATGATCTATCTTGATATAATGCCTCCATTAAACTGTCCTAATAATGACTCCTATTAAACAGTAATCCACTTAATCAGCCTTCGGATTTCATCTCAAGGAATCGTAACCGAATCCTTGACATAATAAGCATGAAGCGTTCCTTACCAAGACAAAACGCACTCGTCGGATAACAGCACGTCCTCGTCTTAAAGTCTCAGAGGCCACTCCACAGAACGAGGCCACGGGGACTTCAGGGAGGTACTCGTACTCGTCCGCGGGTCTTTGGGGTCACAAGGTCCTGACGGCGCCCGTGTGGGGTCACCCGCCCAAGATCTACCGCCACCGCCAGCCCACACACACCGAGGATGGAGTCCTCAAGAAGAGCCGCAGGTTGAACCACGGGGTAAGTAGCTGTGCCAAGGATAGGACATATGGGGGGGGGGGGAGAGAGGGGAGGGGGCGGGCGTCCATTTACGACTAACCGTAACATCTCTGACGCTCGATCCTTTAATGTGCTAACACGCTGACTCACACTACATGGGGAGGCTTTTGAAATAGAGGGAAACAGAGTCTAATCAATATTTTTTTGTGTGTTTAATTAACTAACTATCGGTATTCTTGTTATACATTAGGTGTTTTCATGCAGGCTGTGATGTTGCTGTTAGATACGCGTGTTACCCTCAGACTTCAGTTCTCAGTATATTGATAAGCTTTCTCAGTATACTGATGCGAGTTGCAATTTTCTACAAAAAAAAACAACAACAAAACATCTCGTTGATAAACAATCGCAAATAAATTAGACAAGTAACATCAATGTACAAATATCAATAATCAAAAATATCTTTGACGGCTCACAGTAGAGGAAAAAGATATATTTTTCTTCGTTTCCTCCAGAAGGATCCAGTATTCCTCGGCTCTCAGTCCAGATCAACTTCTGTTGCTCTTCTCCAGACTTCCCTGGAGGTCGTAATCCCGCAGAACAGGGAAGGGGAAGGACGAAGAGGGAGCTGAGGACAGCGAATATTTTCCCTGAGTTACTAATCGGATGTGAATAACACAGGGTGGGACACTCGGCGTTTTACCCCGGGGTGCAGATCCTACACGAAGAGGTAAAGGCCATTCTTTGCGCCCAGCAGGCCACTGTGGGACGGCCCGAGGTACAGGCTTCAGGCAAAGTTAGGTTACAACTACAGCTTTCGATATATTTCAAATCAGATCATCAATTTCGGAACACATTTAAAAAAAAAAAAACATAACTATGAGGTAACCCTTAATTGGAGCGGAAAGTTGAATTTAACGGATAATACGGGGTTGAGAGAGAATCCTCAGTAACCAGCGAATCAGGAGAAGTCCGTCGAGGGTTCAGGCTACGGCGGATACGAAACCCTCCCGCATCCCCCGGGGGAAGGGGGGGGGGTTCTCCGGTAGAAGGATAAGGAAGAGGACGGGGCGAGGAAGGGTCCCGGGTTGAGGCTGGGGAGTGGAGAGTTGTGAGAGTTGCTGCCACAACCAAGGAAGATCAATAGCGCTTAAATGTTTGGCCAACCTGGGGTCACTCACGAATCTGGCAGAGCTGACTGACCCCCGCCCTTCTAGGCTCCACCGCCCTGAGCTCGCCGGTGGGTCCTCCCCCGCCCCCTCTGCCGCTCCCACGGTCCACCTTTGCTCTCCCTCGCACCCTAGGCCTTCCAGGTGACAACTGGGATACTTCATCTCCCGAAAAATCGACGAGTGCTCGGGTTACACCCAACATTTTTTCCATATACGGAGCACAATTTTTGCGCATTCGGAAACGTAAACTTCTGTCACTATTCTGCTATTTCAAAAAGAACATTTATTGAACACCAAAAAAGTCCGAAGTCGCGGGAAATACGGTCTTCTTCACCTTCGGAAAAACCCCGGCGTCGGTCCCAGTCTGGCGACGCGACGGAGCGAGAGGCGCATGGCGTGGCGTGGCGTGGCGTCTTCTCCCTCGCGAAGGCGCACGCAAAAGGCTCTCTCTCTCTCTCTCTCTCTACGAATCGATCATCACAGATTTTTTTGGCCTTATTAATAACGCAGCCATTCAATATTTGCCTGTCTGTCTGAGCCATCTGGTAAATGTTTGATGCTATCACAACAAATAGCTTGAAACAGGAAGTCCTTTTCTTTGAATGGGATTATTTACTTTCTTGATTAGAACTTTTGAATGGCCACGCTCGTGCCAGCAACGTTCAAGTCATCCAACGAACGGGAGAAAGAAAGAAAGAACGCTTTGTAGAGACTGAGATTTTAATCTTATTTTTTTTTCTTCTTCTTCTTCTAGAAATCAAGTCAATTTCAATCACGGGTTAGCTAAGCAAACCGAATTTCCCTGAACAGTTTACATTGTTTCCGCGGTTGGTTTACAGGGCGAAGTGAACCGAGAGAATGAAGGGCTGGGGTTATGAGGGACGGGCCATAGACGACGTGGAACAGGAAAAGGAACAGGAGCAGGAGCAGAAACCCCCTGGCTGAGCGCCATGAGTGCTACTGAATATCCTACAAGGTCTGTCCTCTCATGGAACCGCCATCAATACTCCTCATAGCCTCCGACCGGCCCTAAGGGAGACGCAAGAAAACAAAACTTCTAACTCGACCCTTTTCTCTTTCCTTTCCCGACATCTGGCCTTTATTAGTGATCAAAAAAAAAAAAAAAAAAAAAAGAAGAAAAAGAAAAGTAGAAAGAAGCAGAGGAAGCGAGGCAACACGCCCTTTCTTGACATCTTTCATTATCCGGGAGACCGATTCCTATATACCTCGCCCTCGCGCCCGTGCAGTAGTGTGTGCGCAAATCCTTAACACTTCGTCAAACCAATTATAATTCCCGGCCCCTCCGTTCTTCCTTCTCTCTTTGCCATGCACCCTCGCGCTCGCTCTTCCCATTTCTCTCCACACCCTCTTCTCCTATTCTCCGCTTTACTCTGACCTTTTACAAGAAGTCTTTTCTTCAATTTGCATGGCTCAGCCGACTTCGAAATGGCGTCTCCCCAAAAGAAACAATGGAATATAATAAAAGACAAATGGAATCATGAGCAGCGCGAGGGGTGGCACGCAGCCTCGCAAAAAAAGCGCAAAAAAAGCGCAGGTAAATCCGGAAGTCTTGGGGACAATGGCAGAGGGAAATTGGAACACAAAAGTCGCTCAAGTGACTCCACGCAGGTCGTGAATGAACACTTGTACTGAGACGGCGAGGTCTGAGAGGCTAAAGATTAAGCCGAGGCGTGTGCAGCGTGCAACAAGAGTCTCAAGTGACGAAACCCGTCGTGACTGTTGCCGCACGTCCGACAAGATGGGCAAAGGTGTTGCCCTGCACGAGTGGCTGCTTCTCCATGAGGAAGAATAAATCAATTACTCTGTCCCTCTGCAAACGTGTATCTGAAGTACCGAGGTGTGTAATGGGGTCAAGCAGTGCACACACACACACGAAAAAAAAAAAAACATGCAAAGAAGCTGATTAAATAAAAAAGGAATCCGTTTCCACATACGAGATAGTGACAGAGCAAATGATTGCATAGTCTGAGCAATCAATATGGGCAAACCTGCTTACTAGGACGGTTTTGACATTTTTTCCCCGCCTGCCGTCATGTTCAGTTTAGCACATGAGGGGCAGCTTTCAGCTTTCCCCTGTAAGCACAGCTGTCTCCCGGGACCTGAAGATGGCGACGCCACGTAATACATCATGTGCTTTTCCAAGCGCCGAGTAGCCTCACGGGCACCGAGGCCTTGCATCCTCTGCTGACGGGGAGACGCTGATGTACACATAGCCGATCGACTTCCGTCTTTGTTCTAACTTAACCTCCCTAATTCCCTTCGCAACCCAATCCCTTTCCCTCCATTCGCCGCCTCCCCCTCCTTGTTCCTTGTTCACAGCTGTGCATTCTTCTATGCACCCTCCGCTGCGCCGCCCACTGCTCCCCCTCAACGCCTTCCCTTTTCGAGAGCTATCCTCTTTTCACAATGTTAGTTATCGTCTCCCTTTTCCATTCTGTTCGCTCTTCCCGTTCCTTCCCCAGCTTTCGCTTGGAGGTGCGCCCTTCCGCGTGCACGGAGTAAGCCATTCAACGCCACACAAGCAATCACGCCCGCGGACGTGTGTTTTATTGTGGGCGTCGCGCTTCTCTTTGATACTCGCGATAACCTTTTCCCCTCTGATAAATATCGCTCCGCTGCACCGTCCTCCTTCTCCCTCCGTCGAGTCCTTCCTCCCCTGTCCCTAGGGTCCCTCGCCCCTCGCATCGTGTCCTTTGAACCTTTCCCTCCCTCGTCCTTCAGTCCCTCATCCTTCACGTGTTCCTGAAGCCCTCCCTCCCACCCA
>NW_028234412.1:39465848-39468348 GCF_977035675.1 Penaeus japonicus
CATGTTCTCGGCTCGCAACTCAATTCGCTCGCATTCGGGGGAGCCCCCGCGCCCTCACGCCCCTCACGCCCCTCCCCGTCCCGCCCCTCCATCACCTCCGGCGGGACGCGGGTTCATATCCGGCCCATAAATAATGCACCGGCAGAGGGAACATGACGAAGTAAAATCTTTAAAGATAGGATATGAAGGGGAAATGCTTCATTTTCCGCGCGGGAGATGAGAGGTCGTGGCAGGTACCAGGAGGCCGGCTCGGCACCAGTCCTCAGCGCCGGACGCGCGCCTTCCCACACACTCGAGGCGTCCAGCGTGCACGCAATCCCGCACACGCCGTGACCTCCAAGTGTGTGTGTGTGTGTGTGTGTGTGTGTGTGTGTGTGTGTGTGTGTGCACAGTTGACGGTGTGTTCTGTTAGGTCCCTTGTGCCTCCCTTAGTGGCGTGGGGCGCACGCTGGGCCTGGTAGCCAGATGCCGCGTCCCACCTCGCCTCCTCTCACGTGTACTCACACAAACAAACCAGCCCCAGACACGCCTAAACCAACCAAGCTAAACGAGTTGCTGTCACACTGTTGCAGTATAATCTTGCCCGCATTCCTGATGAAATCTGGATTACATAAACACCGACACATCGCCTTGTGTGATACACATTAAATATATACTCTAATATCACAACATAAATAGTCTACAGAATGTTGGCATCTATAATGTCTATTTGTTACAAAATAATGAAAAAGTTACATGACATAACACGAACGCGAACAGCAGACACACACACACACACACACACACACACACACACACACACACACACATACACACACACATACAAACAATGCTTTTCCTCTCATCCAAAAGACAAAATACCTTGGACGTCCTCTCACTGCTTACTATTCAATTACCCTTTTTGTAAATGCATCTCGGAACTCAATTCCCGACAGAAAAGATTGCAGTCTTAGCTTCACTTGGAATACCTAAACCTACACGAATTCCGTTATTCGTTAAAAATCGTTAGCTTTGTCCTCGTCCACCCATAACCACAGGAGTATGCTTTCCACTGTGTGCCTTCTTCATCAGTGCCACGGAGATCATAATGCCATTACTGAAGATGACATGGATCCTGGTTTTCCGCCCGTGAGTGCCCTGGTGCCCAATCTGGCCCTTAGGCGACGATGTCCTTGTGGGCCTTTGGTTCCGGTAGTGCCGCCCCTACCTGAGTGAGGGTCCTTCCCCACATCAACCTTAGTCTCTGCTTGGGAGAGCCACGGCGGCTGCACTTATAACAATCAAATTCCTTATCAATAAACACGCAATGGCTGAACATTCTTGATAGTGTAATGGTTTTGAGTTACTAATGATATATCAATAAAACGAATTTAATAACAGGGAATAGCCTATTCCAAACTTTCATTTAAGAAAAAATAAAAGAAAAAGAGAAGCATCGGTCTTGACAACGCGGCACGCGCTTTGGCATCTTGAGAAAAACAACAACTTCTTTTTGTAACAAATTCCAAACTCTCTCTCTCTCTCACTCTCACTCTCACTCTCACTCTCTCTCTTTCTCTCTCTCTCTCCCTCCCTCTCTCTCTCGCTCTCTCTCCCTCTCTCTCTCTCTCTCTCTCTCTCTCTCTCTCTCTCTCTCTCTCTCTCTCTCTCTCTCTCTCTCTCTCTCCTCTCTCTCCCTCTCCCTCTCTCTCTCCTCTCTCCCCCCTCCTCTCTCTCTCCTCTCTCTCTCTCTCCCCTCTCTCTCTCTCTCTCTCTCTCTCCCTCTCTCTCTCTCTCTCTCTCCCTCTCTCCCCCCCCTCCCTCTCTCCCCCCTCTCTTTCGTGTCTGTATTTAAATGTAAAAAGCCCGATTCCGTGTGGTCAGACAGAAGCGAGATCGTGAAGAGCTGCCTCCACTGCGACCGCCTGTTAATGACAGAATACATTTAGGATCTATAGCCCATGTTATCCGTACATTGGAATACTGAACTGAGGCATTAGCGAGAGTTATGCCGGAAGAGCAGCTGAGCTCACGGGAAAATAACGCTTGCCTTTTGGATCTCCGTTGCCTCTCGTAAAACTAACACATTCCAGAATGACGTCCGTTTTGCAATGCAATGCAACATATATATATATATATATATATATATATATATATATATATATATATATATACTAGAAATAATAATGTATCTGGCAACACACACACACACACACACACACACACACATACACACACACACACACACATATAAATACATATACATATACATATAAATATATAAATATAGACATATATATATACATATACATATACATATACATATATATATACATATATATATACTTATATATATATATATATATATATATATATATATATATATATATATATATATGCTAGAAATACTAATGAATCTGGAAGCATAACTATCGATTCTTATAGGAATGCAACTAATAAAGACCATTTAACTAATATCAACAAAAGCCAAACTAGAATACGAAACTAGAACTCGTATGGA
>NW_028234412.1:39475848-39485848 GCF_977035675.1 Penaeus japonicus
GCACATCGCAGCGCAATGCCCAAATGAGGTTGACGTCAGCACCGGTTCAGTTACTCCCGTCCGTCTCAACCACAATGGTATCAGCTAATTATGAGTTATACGCAAGCTATGTTTGCATGTTTATTATTGAAGCGATCGCTCGCTCTTATAATTTCCATGACATATTTCCACATCCCGGTTGCCATGAGCCCACGCAACGGAGTCTGAGGAACCTGCTCGGGGAAAACCACAATAACAACTCGGGTAATCTGGATTAAAAGTTGCCATTTTGGGAACGGCAAAAAACGCTAACGAGCTCATGAATTGCCAAACGACCGGCTATACACAAAAAAAATAAAGAAAAAAAATAGAACAGTTTCGATGAACCTTGGACTTTCCGTTATCGTCAGCATGATGCAACAATTCAACAAATCTAAATTCCTTTATAAAAAGAAAGATGAAATCCCATTCTTAGATTGACACACGCACACACACACACACACACAGACGTCCACTCTCTCGAAAATCCAGCAGCACTTGCTTCCTAACAGCGGTCCTCATAAACCTCTCCTCTGGTCCCTAAAACCCTGGAGTGACAGGCGACGGACGGAACGGGGACGGCGCCGGGGGGCCAGGGACGGGATCAGGGACTGGACCATGGACGGAACTATACGGAACACGGGACGAGGGACCATGGACGGGACGGGGGACGAGGGACCAGAGACGAGGGATAAGAGACCAGGGACCAAGGACACGGGACCAGGGACCAGAGACCAGGGACACGGGACCAGAGACCAGGGACACGGGACCAGACACCAGAGACCAGGGACACGGGACCAGAGACCAAAGACCAGAGACCAGGGACACGGGACCAGACACCAGAGACCAGGGACACGGGACCAGGGATGGGACGAGCGATAAGAGACCAGAGACCAGAGACCTGAGACCAAAGACCAGAGACCAGGGATCAGACACCAGGAACACGAAACCAGAGACCATCGCTTCCCCGTCGACCGGACCGCGTTGATGATTCGCTTTTCAACTCGGATTCCCTTTGTCGAATGCATCTCCGGCGAAGCGAGGCCTAATTGCAAACGGAACCTGAAATTGTGAATCGGCCGCCGGGGTTCGTTTTTCTTCTTTTTCTTCTTCTTCTTCTTCTTCTTCTTCTTCTTCATCTTCTGTCGCGCCAATGGGGAGAGAGGCCAATGAAAGGAAAGGAAGGGGAGGGAGAAGGAGCAGAAGAGTAAGGAGGAGAAGGTGAAGAAAGGGGCAATGGCGTCGTGGTAGTAGCAGGAGGAGAAGTAGTAATAGTAGTAATAGTAATAATAGTAGTAGACGTAGTAGCAGTTGTAGTAATAGCAGAAAAAGAAATAAAGAAAAAAAAGAACACGTAGAGTGAGAGTGAGAGAGAGAGAAAGAAAGAAAGAAAGAAATAAAGAAAAAAGAAAGAAAGAGACAGAGAGAAAGAAAGAGAGAAAGAGAGGAAAAGAAAGAGAGAGAAAGAGAGAGAGAGAGAGAGAGAGAGAGAGAGAGAGAGAGAGAGAGAGAGAGAGAGAGAGAGAGAGAGAGAGAGAGAGAGAGAGAGAGAGAGAGAGAGAGAGAGAGAGAGAGAAAGAGAGATAGAGAGAGAGATAAAGAGAAAGAGAAAGAGAGAGAGAGAGAGAACGAAAAAGAGAAAGAGAGAGAGAGAGAGAGAGAGAGAGAGAGAGAGAGAGAGAGAGAGAGAGAGAGAGAGAGAGAGAGAGAGAGAGAGAGAGAGAGAGAGAGAGATAGAAAGATAGATGGAGAGTGAGTGAGAAAGAGAGAGAGTGTTAATTAGCGACGCATATTATTTTTCGGAAAAGAAATTCCGCCGTTATACATATCAATTACCATGAAATGTTTTTTTTTTCTTTTTTTTTCTCATGTTAACACAAGTCGCGGTGCCCGTGGCCCTGATTATAACGAGTCCACACCAAAATCTATTAAAAGTCCCCATAGAATAGTGTTGAATTCATTTAATGTTCAACCCGATGTTTGAACGACATGAATAATTATCTCCAAAAGCAAAATAAAAGGCGACTCATTAATTCGCGTCCATGTAAGTAAGTTCGCATTCAGTGGTAATATTGCACAAATGATTAAAATAATTCACATGGTTGAAAAACTCGCAAATGAGTTCATTCACGGGAAGAATCACTTGCGGTTTGTTTATTTTTTTCATATAACTTCTCTTTTATTTTTTTAGTATTATGTCGGTTAGAAATACTGAATCAACCAACATATCTGGCGATTATTCTAAGTGTTCTAAGTGTTATTCTAAGTGTTCTAAGTGTTATTCTAAGTGTTCTAAGTGTTCGGGACGTATAGACTGCCCTGTGTAATTGGGTTTTGCGCAGAATATAGTTTTTATTATATACTTTAGGGGTTACGCTTTCGACTGTGCATGTGAACATTTTAGGTTCCTTTACATGATTTACACTGTATGCATGGTAAAGAGACACTCCCTTCGTGTTTTTTAATTTTCTGTATAGCTAGACACACACACACACACACACACACACACACACACACACACACACACACACACACACACACACACACACACACACAACACACACACAAACGAAAACTAATTTTACTCAAAACAGGTTTCAAAAGTCTCACGTAAAACGAGGCTCAAGAAAGCTAATAATGGAACTTTATTACAAAGCCGAACGGAAAAAAAACAAAGTCCATCTTTGTTAATACAAATATATTGATTGGCAAAACACTCTTTCGCCTACCATGTGGCAGGATAGAATGCAATGCGATGACAGTGATGTTGCACGAACAATAAAGCAATGAAAGAATGATAAATTTTGAGGATGCTTTCTGTCATTCCTTCGATTAAAGATTCAATTGCATACTTTTCTTCTTTTAAAAATGCAACGGCTATGCCATGTTTTTTTATTAGCGCATTATCCCCGCGTATTTACTTTGAGATTCCCGTTTTCTTAAATACTTACCAACGTTTTCTATTAACGCTAATCTAGGACTAACCTTTATAATGCACCGAAGGATAATATGAAAACTCGCCAAAACCTTGAGAATAAATGAACAAAAAAAGGGGTAACATGCATTTTCATGACGCCGTGCTACTCTTCACCTTCGCCATCTATTAAAACGTAATAACATATCCTGGTTTAATGTTGATAACAGCTCGTTGAGACTATAAAACCGACATACGGGTTTTGAAGAGGACACGCCACGCTGCCGCTACCTCTCCCAAACAAGAGCTTCGACTCAACCCTTAAAAGCAATTCTTCTGCAAACCATCCCTTGGCCCTAGTGCACTAGCAACATGCATGAGGGGTCATGCATGGCTCTATCGATGTCCCTCCGTAATCAAGCTGAGATAGAGGCAAAGGCACCATGAAGATTTGACAATGGTTCCTCACGTGTGCAGCGCTCGGCAAACTCGGTTACGGCCCCCCTGCGTTTTCGTATATTAATTAATCATGTTTAGCGAATGATTCGGGCGGAAATGACCCAGTTTCTGAGTGGTTGTAGTGGTAATGCCTAGAACCGCGGGTATGTATTGATGTAAGTAAATCCATGTCAGCCAAACAGCACACGGGATCGAGAGGACAAGGTTGATCGAGTTGGGGTACATGGCAGCATCATGGGTGCACCGCCGTCCTGCCCTTTGGATCAATATTGCTGCGCTCTCCACGTTCTCCACCGCCAGCGCCCCGTGTCACAAGGCAAACTCACTTTTATGAATAAGCATTGCAGGGTCTGAAGCCTTCAGCCTGACCTATCAGCGAATGCATGCGTAAGGATACTGGTCTTTCTGGCCTCCGGCAACAGAGGGCGACTGGAAGCAGACACCTGAGAGAGAGAGAGAGAGAGAGAGAGAGAGAGAGAGAGAGAGAGAGAGAGAGAGAGAGAGAGAGAGAGAGAGAGAGAGAGAGAGAGAGAGAGAGAGAAGACGACGCCGCGCTTGACCTTTATGGCAGGTCTGCGTTAGAAGCATTGTCTTGCTCCCCGCGGCGCGTAACACACTGGTGGCTGCTAGGCGGGCGTTCAGTCTGGGGGCCAATGATATTAATTGAAAAAGAGGTATCGTAAAAAGTGCAGGTGTTCCGCGCCACGGTTGCCCCCTTGTACACCTCGTTCTCGTCAGCAGGTGGCTGTGACCTTTCGTTACTGCCTCGTTACCACTGGTACATCGGGGGACTGGATGGCCACACGGTATCGCTTGATGGAACATGCCGGTGCCGTCTGCACATTGAACCAGAGCTTACGCAAGGTACAAAACCGCACACGCGCACCTTGACTGAGTACCATTGATTTTGAAGAGCGCCCATGTTCAATCATTCATGGCCGAAGCCGACGGATCTATCTGGGCCAGCCTATGGGCGCGGTGCGCTCGGTCGTCATGGGGCGGCGGCCTCGCAATCATGGTCAAGATATGGGTGGTGACGCCCTTTCCTCCCTCGTTTCGCTTCTCCCGTGGGCACATTGCACACTCCACCGGCGCCCGAAGTATCGCAAGGACCAAGGGAAGCCACAGAAGGCACTATCATACGGCGTAAGCCATGCCGGAAGAGCTCAGGGGCGAATCCGGAAATGCCAAAAGGAAAAACAAAAAACAAATGTAAAGCAGAGGCTGACACTGACAATGACTCGCAGTATCAATAGCCTAAAAATCAGCGACAAATCCCGGCCATTGAGCCAAGCGTTCAAGCCTCCCACGAGACAAACGAGATTTTCAAGCGCGGCGAATCGCACAAATCATCGGCATGATAGCGGCGCTGCAGCATGGAGTGTCACGGACTGTTAATTCGGTTTGCCTCTGGAGCGACTGCCTGGATGGGAATCCGGCATCAGGGCTACAGGCCCCTCCTTCGTGGGCGCTGTGCCTAATGAGCACATCTGACGAGGCGGAATGCTTATGCACACATAAGAAGACATGGACACATAAGAGGACATGCACACATAAGAAGCCATGCACACATAAGAAGACATGAACACATAAAAAGCCATGGACACATACAAAGCCATGGACACATACAAAGCCATGGACACATAAGAAGACATGCACACATAAGAAGACAGACAAATACGAAGTCATGCACACATAAGAAGCCATGGACACATAAGAAGACAGACACAGAAGAATTCATGGACACATAAGAAGTCATGGACACATAAGAAGCCATGGACACATAAGAAGACAGACAAATACGAAGTCATGCACACATAAGAAGACAGACACAGAAGAATTCATGGACACATAAGAAGACATGCACACATAAGAAGACAGACAAAT
Source organism: Penaeus japonicus (assembly GCF_977035675.1). NCBI lineage: Eukaryota > Metazoa > Arthropoda > Malacostraca > Decapoda > Penaeidae > Penaeus > Penaeus japonicus. Next base: position 39,481,127 of record NW_028234412.1, read on the forward strand.
ACGAAGTCATGCACACATAAGAAGCCATGGACACATAAGAAGACATGAACACATAAAAAGCCATGGACACATACAAAGCCATGGACACATACAAAGCCATGGACACATAAGAAGACATACACAGAAGAATTCATGGACACATAAGAGGACATGGTCACATAAGAAGACAGACAAATACGAAGTCATGCACACATAAGAAGACATGCACACATAAGAAGACAGACAAATACGAAGTCATGCACACATAAGAAGCCATGGACACATAAGAAGACATGGACACATAAGAAGCCATGGACACATAAGAAGACATGGACACATAAGAAGACATGGACACATAAGAGGACATGGTCACATAAGAAGACAGACACAGAAGAATTCATGGACACATAAGAAGTCATGGACACATAAGAAGCCATGGACACATAAGAAGACATGAACACATAAAAAGCCATGGACACATACAAAGCCATGGACACATAAGAAGACATGCACACATAAGAAGACAGACAAATACGAAGTCATGCACACATAAGAAGCCATGGACACATAAGAAGACATGAACACATAAAAAGCCATGGACACATACAAAGCCATGGACACATACAAAGCCATGGACACATAAGAAGACATGCACACATACAAAGCCATGGACACATAAGAAGACATGCACACATAAGAAGCCATGGACACATAAGAAGACAGACACAGAAGAATTCATGGACACATAAGAAGACATGCACACATAAGAAGACAGACAAATACGAAGTCATGCACACATAAGAAGCCATGGACACATAAGAAGACATGGACACATAAGAGGACATGGTCACATAAGAAGACAGACACAGAAGAATTCATGGACACATAAGAAGTCATGGACACATAAGAAGCCATGGACACATAAGAAGACATGAACACATAAAAAGCCATGGACACATACAAAGCCATGGACACATAAGAAGACATGCACACATAAGAAGACAGACAAATACGAAGTCATGCACACATAAGAAGACATGAACACAAACGGTCATGGACACATAAGAAGCCATGGACACATAAGAAGACATGAACACATAAAAAGCCATGGACACATACAAAGCCATGGACACATAAGAAGACATGCACACATAAGAAGACAGACAAATACGAAGTCATGCACACATAAGAAGACATGAACACAAACGGTCATGGACACATAAGAAGCAATGCACACATAATAAGACATAAACACAAACGAAATCATGTACACATAAGATGACATAGACACATAAGAAATCACGGACACATAAGAAGACATGGACACATGAGGTTGCAAAGATAAATCGAGAATGGATTGTGCTGGATCAATCCGAGATTGGATTAAGGATCTCCGCTGGATGAGTTGGAGTATTGAGTTACGTCTCACGAGGGAGAACACAAGAGCAAGAGAGTGGGGGGGAGGAGGAGGAGGAGGAGGAGGAGGAGGAGGAGGGGGGGGAGAGGAGGAAAAGGAGGGGGAGGGGAAGGGGGAGGAGGAGGAGGAGGAGGAGGAGGAGGAGGGGGGGGAGGAGGAGGAGGGGGGGGAGGGGGAGGGGAGGGGGAGGGGGAGGGGGGAGGAGGAGGAGGAGGAAAAGGAGGAGGGGCAGTGACAGGAGAAGGAGGAGGAAAAGGAGGGGGAGGGGAAGGGGGGGAGGAGGGGACAGGAAGAGGAGGAGGAGGAGGAGGAGGAGGAGGAGGAGGAGGAGGAGGAGTAGACAGGAGGAGCAGGAAAAGGAGGGGGAGGGGAGGGGTGAGGAGGAGGGGGCAGGAGGAGGAGGAGGAGGAAGTGTAGATAAGGAGAGGAGATGGGAGAGGGGAGAGGTGAGAGGGATAAGAGAGGTGATGGGTAAGTGGTGAGGGGAGAGAGGGATGAGGGGTGAAAGGGCAGGGGGCTGACAGGAGGGAAGAAAGAGAGGAATAGAGATGATAAGTAGAGGGGAGGAGAAGAGTGGTAGAAATGGAGAGGGGGAGGGAAGAAGAAGTGGGGAAGAGTGAGAAGATAGAAGGAGAGGAGAAGAGGGGGAGAGAGAGAGAGAGAGAGAGAGAGAGAGAGAGAGAGAGAGAGAGAGAGAGAGAGAGAGAGAGAGAGAGAGAGAGAGAGAGAGAGAGACAGATAGATAGATAGATAGATAGAGAGGAAGCGATGAAGAGAGAGAGAGAGGGAGAGAGATAGGAGCACAGCAGGAGGGCAGGACAGACCGCCCCCAGCGCACTCCAGCCAGCCGCATGTGGGCTCCACTTCCTCCTCAAGGCTGATGGTCTCGATAAGGGAAATACTTATTCAAGGCTCTTTAATGCGACCCGCACTCAAGACGAGGCCCGCTCTCCAGATCCCGAGATTGCGCGCCAAGTTTTCGTACATCTCTGGAACGGTCGTCGGCGGGTTTCGTGGAATCGATAGACGGATGGATGGATGGATGGACGGATGGGTGGATGGATGGATGGATGGATGGATGGATGGATGGATGATGGATGGATGGGTGGATTAGATGGATGGATGGATGGATGGATGGATGGACGGATGGGTGGGTGGATGGATTGGATGGATGGATGGATGGATGGGTGGGTGGATGGATGGGTGGGTGGATGGATGGAGTGTTCGGAAGGTGCCCTGCCTTACTTTGTCACTATAAATCATTCATATTTTTCTGACTGGACTACGGGAATGACAGCCATACCAGACGACGAAAACTATGCAAGCTTGATGCATGTATGGCCACGCATGCAGAGAGAGAGAAAAAAAAAAATTATACATCCGGACAAAATAAAATGCAGATACGGGCCACTGCAGTTAAAGAAGAACAATAGTAATGATCAAAGGTAGCAGCAGAGGTCGTGGCAATAAGGACACCAAATACAACAAAGGAACAAAAACAAGAGTAACGGTGCCATCCGCGTTAACAGTGCCACATTAAAGTCCGAAAGCCGTGTCGGCAAAGTGGGTTCGGTCCAACGGCGCAGCACGCCATGGCTTTAAAGAAGCACGACATACCTGAAAAAGACCTCGCTTGTGTCAACGCACTCACGCAAAACGTCCTCGACCATATTTACAATCCGCAAGCAAACGTGCTTGAGTTTCGGAGGTTTAGGGTACGGGATACGTTCCCATGCGCTTCGACGAGAGCGCCTGTGAGTGTGCGTGCGTGCGTGCGTGCGTGCAAGTGTGCGTGCAATCGTTCCAACAACAATGATAAATCTCTATTCATCGCATAAGCTAATACAATCTCTTTCGTCAACACCTGATGTTTCCGCCTCGCTGTTGCTAATGCATTCATCATAAGCTGTACTACAGTCCACTCTCAACTCTGGTACTTCAAGAAATTCCATCCAAAATCGCCTACGAAGCAGCAGCCATACTAAGAGCTTCACGAGGGACGCCCTTCCGAGCCTGGATTCAGCCTCCCAAAATCTCCGCCAGGGAAACGCGGGGCCCCGGCTATGCAAAAATCGCCCGTCTCATTACATATTCATGCGAGGGACACACCTCTAATGGAACCCGCAGTGAAAAATTAGAGCAAGAGAGGCCATCGTGGGGGAATCCCCACACGCGGGCCGCATGTATCATTATTCACGCCGGCTTTGCGTGCGACGGCAAGCGAACGAGGCTTTCCGCGGCTGGGACGACGAGGGACGAGGGAGGTGATGCCGGCGCTCCCTCCGTCTCCGTGACGTTTCAACGGTCCCTGGGGGCGTCGCAGCCTCGCTCTCACCTTCGTCTCCTTTCTCTCCGGACGCCATCTCTTCCCGCGCTTTCCAAACGGGCCGATTCGATTTCCCCGAAGCCGAATCACCCGGACAAATCCTACTCGATCTGCACGAGTCTCCGTCTGGCTCGGCCCCGTTCCTTCTACGCCGCGTCGGCAGGAGGCTTAGGCTCGGAAAGAGGGTAGAGGAAGGAGACTCTGCAGGATGGTAGGAAGGAGACTCTGCACGAGGGGAGGAAGGAGACTCTGCAGGAGGCACGGCAGGAGGGTCGGCAGGACTCCACCCGCGACAGGACGAGCGTTTGATTGACTTCCCTTTGTGGTTAATAATCAATGACAAATACCTCGTTTCATGCATGGAGCCATACATGATATATTTGGCTATACATAAAACAAATATTTTTAAAATGATAAAAAAATTAAAAACAATAAGCACAAAAACAAGAATGAAAATAATGAAATGAATAATAATGATAGTGATAATGATACAAATACTGATAGTGAACACAATTAATCGACAACTCTCTTGATCACAATTTCAGATCTTCTACCATCCGGAAATGCACCGACAAACCCGAGTCTTCCAGCCGGAGCCTATCGCTGACAACGCCTGATCAAGATCCCAACGAGTTGAACGGCAGCCCCCGCCCCCCCCCCCTCGACAGGACACGGCCGCATCACCCGCGGACTCAAGCGCCGCAACCGCCTCGTGTGGCCGCAGCCAGGCCTTTGTTGCAGCCTCGGCGCCCTTGGCTTGTTGAGCACGCGTCCTTCGGGGGCTGCCCGCCCGCCGCTTACACAAGCTGCCACGGTAATGTAGTGTCAGTTTCAAGCAGCTCTGTATGTACACATATGTACAGAGTGTATATGATATATATATATATATATATATATATATATATATATATATATATATATATATATATATATGTATATGTATATGTATATGTATATGTATATATATATATATATGTATATGTATATGTATATATATATA
>NW_028234412.1:39490848-39493348 GCF_977035675.1 Penaeus japonicus
AAGAGAGAGAAGAGAGAGAGAAAGAGAGAGAGAGAGAGAGAGGAGAGAGAGAGGAGAGAGAGAGAGAGAGAGAGAGAGGAGAGAGAGAGAGAGAGAGAGAGAGAGAGAGAGAGAGAGGAGAAGAGAGAGAGAGAGGAAGAGAAGAGAGGAGAGAAAGAGAGAGAGAGAGAAGAAGAGAGAAAGAGAGAGAGAGAGGAGAAGAGAGAGGTGAGATAGAGAAAGAGAGAGAAGAGATTTTGTTGTGGTTTGGATTATGTTGAGAGAGAGAGAGATGTGTTTGTTGAGAGAGAGAGAGGAGAGAGTAGAGATTATGTTGTGTTTATGTGAGTGTGTGTGATGTAAGTTGTGTGAGAGAGAGAGAGAAGAGAGAGAGAGAAAAAGAGAGAGAGAGAGTGAAGAGAGAGGAGAGAGGAGAGAGGAGAGAGAAGAGACAAGAGAGAGAGACAAGAGAAGGGAGAGGAGAGAGGTAAAAGGAGAAGAGCATAGGAGAGAGGAGAGGAGAAAAGGGTCCTACCTTCCTGTTCTCCTCCCCCTGCGTGTGTGTGTACGTGTTTCCCGCGTGCCCGTGTACGCGTGTGCTACATAGCTCCAGCATAGCACTTCCGCTCAAACAATCCGTGAGCAAATCACCTTAATAATCGGCTCACGGCCTCTCAAGATCCTCTCGCTCCTATTCACCTCATACCTCATGGATCGTGAGGCATCCTTCCCATCCTTCCCGTCTACAGAATTGAAATAAAAATCTTCCATATTCGTAATGGTTATATTCGAACAGTTATGACTATGGAGTTCAATGTGCTGTGACACACACACACACACACATCCAGACAGCCCGGCGTGTTCTTTACACATCGTGCGATATACGCTTATATCGTTTCGTATGCATATCTCTTTTTTCTCGTTGCATGACAAACCACGGTCTTTCAGCGGTTCCTATATAATTCATGAAAAACAAACAGCGGCCCGCCCCCCTACGCTAACCATCACCCGACGGACATAAACCAATCACACATAAACATAATTTGGCCATTGCTCACCTTTCAATCACCTACAAACCACTGACTCTACGCACCCTCCTCTCACCTCCTCCCCACCCCCCCCCCCACCACCTCTCTCCCCCCTCCCCCCCAGCCCCCCACTCCCCGCCCCACCCCCCGCCCGGCACAACAGAGCAGCACAGGAACAAATGTCTCTTCCAGCCCCCCCCTCCCACCCCGCCCCCCCGCTTCCTATAGCATGTGACAGGAGCACAAAAGCCAAAGGCAGTCTCCTCCCTGTTTCCTCCTGCTCCTTCTCCTCCTCCCTGCCAGCCGACGAGTCCCCCTGGCCCGGGAAGTGCCTCACCCCCCACCCTCCACCCGGAGTCTACGAGAGTCCTATATCCCGGAAATAAGATGGCGTAAGAGAGGAGCGGGGCGACGGCATCCCCCCTTCCCGATACCCCGGAACAAAGAGGGCGTGGACCGGGTGGAGTGAGCAGGCAGGGCCAGAGCAGGGTGTGGACCGCGGGCTTGGCGCAGTTCACCTGCAGGCCGCACCCAGCTCAGTCCGAGTGAGGCCTCGCTCACTGCACCAGTGAAACCGGCGTGTGCTCGGGTCCGTCCTCGAGCAGGAGTAGGCGCGAGGGAAGAAGTCCTGAAGGCTGAGTTACTGTGAAGGAACCTGTCACGACAACGCTGATCGCCTCCATCCCCGAGGGGACACCTGAAAACCCGCGCCTGCAGGTGGGGCTAAGTCACGCCCACATATTGACTCTTGTTCTGTTCCCCTTCTCGCCCTCTCACGCCTGTCTCAAGGCTGTTCAGTCGCCCTTCACGCTCTCGGTGCTTATGGATCCGTTTGTGTCTGTGCTCGCCACGGGGCAGTAAACCCCATTCATTAAAGATAGAACCCACTTTCCAACCTCAAATTTCCAAAAGAGGAAACGAGCAAAAACGCTTTAGGGCGGATTGCACAGTAAATCAACCCAAAAATCATACTTCTGTTTGCGAGTGGACGCAGGTGTGTGTGAGTGTGTGTGTAAAGCTAGTTTCAGGTGTGAATAAAGTCAATAAAGTGTCCAGGTATGAGCCGCAAGACGGGCTGCCTGCCACGTACACGTCCCACGCACACTGTATGGGGGAGGAGAGCCCTCACAGCTGGCACTACAGCTGGTGGGAGGGGAGGGGAAGGGAGGGGGGGCGAGGAGGGCGCAGCGAGGCGGGAACATGGTGTGCGTTAGTGTAAATAATGCACCTGTTGCATCCTAGTAATTGTGAGATCATAATGTTGCTACACGGACTAAGTGGTAACCGCGATCTTCTCCCTTCTCCGCCGTGACGTTTCGACCCGGCGTGAGGTCAGGGCACTCGCGCCTCGATATGTTCGGGTCATCCGCCCGCCTGTGAACACCATCTGCATTGGCTGGCTGTCTTTGGTCTGTAAATCCACACGCGCAGTCACATTCAGACACACATATGCCCTCTCCCCCCCAATAAAAAAATCAAACAAATACATGACC
>NW_028234412.1:39513348-39520848 GCF_977035675.1 Penaeus japonicus
AACAACCAATAATTTGAATAAAAATAATAATGTGAGATAGGAATAACTATATGAAAGAATGAATGTAAAAAAAGATGGGGAGTAAGTTATACGTTCGGGCCCCATGGATGCAAGATGGATATCGCGAAATCCCAGCTGTTGGCCCAAGAATGAAAGTAGGGATATATGAGTGATAATATATAATATATATAAATATGATATATATATATAGATATATAAAATAAATTTTATAATAAATATATCTAATATTATATATATATATATATACATCATATAAATTTAACCTGTAATATACATATTATATATAGAACCATATATATATAAAAATATATATATTATATATTTATATAAATATAAATATATTATATATATCTTATATATATAGATATATATATATATATTATATAATATAAATATATATTTAATAAATATATTATATATAAAATACATATAATATATAAATATTAAATATCCTATATATATCAATACCTATATATATATAGTATATAACTATATATAAAAATATATAAGTATATACATATATATATATTATATATCTATAAAAATATCTAACTATACATATATAAAAAATATATATATATAATATATATATATATATAATAAATATAATATATATACCAATATACAAATATATACATCAAAAATAAGTAGATATATATAAATATATAAAATATATATATAATAATATTCAAATAAATACATATATATATATAATACATACATACAAAATATAAACATACAACAAACATACATTACACACACACCAAATAAATATATAAAAATATATAAATATATATATATATATATATATACATTTATTATATACATATATAAATAAATATTGAGTGAGTGTGTGTGGTGTGTGTGTAGTGATGTGTGATGATAGAGGAGAGTAGGTGTATTTAACTATAACACACTCACACACACACACACAACTCACTCTCTCAACAAAACGAAAAAACACAAGTAACAAAATAAAACAATCAACACACTAAAAATCACTCACAATCAAAAAATATACACCCAACACACTAAACAATTCTCAGCCCTCATAACAAACACTCGAAACACACTCCTCTCACACACACACAAACACCACTCACTCACAAACACAATCACAACAGACACAACAAACATCAACTCCATCACTCCCAACACAATCACACAACTCACACACAAACAAACAACACACACTCAAACACACCGGACAAACTACACCATGCAGATCAGTGTCACAATCACATTACAACACAAACACACACACTCACACACACACACAACACCACACACACTCTACACACACACACACACCACACTCACACAGCACTCCAACACACACACACATCACACACACACACGCACACACACACTCTCACTCTCTCACACCCACACACCCCACACAAACACACACACACACACAACACACAACACACTCAAACACACATATCCCAACAAACCCCCACAAACACACACCCCACCCTCACACCCAATCAGGTCACTCTACCTCCCACACACACAACACACACACACACACACACACCATCCCCCACTCACCCACTACACACACACCCCCACCCACATACCCTCCCACCACCCACCCACCCACCCACCCACCCCTCACACACTCACACACCCACACAAACACACACGCACACACATGGACACAAACACACACACTCACCACACACACACACACAGATATAGAGATATATATATAGTATATATATATATATATAGATATAATTTATTAGAGAGAGAGACACACACCCCCCCCCCCACACTCACACTCCCTAAACACACACACACACACACACACACATACAACTACACACACAAACACACACACTCACACACCGCACACACACAACCCCACAACCCAAACCCACTGCCACACCCACTCCCATCACCCTCACCACTCACACACACACACAACAAACACACACACCACACACCACACTCAACACAACTCAACATGACAGACATACAGTACATAAACTCTCTCACACACGACATACAGACACTCACACACATTGGACACCAAATCCACACACCCACACACACCACACACACAAACACAGCAACATACACCCTTACACTCACACACACACACACACTAACACACAGACACACATCACACACACACACCACACCCACACACAAACACACACGTACACATGACACGACCCACACACACACACACACACACACACACACACACACACACACAGTGTGAGATTTATATATACACAATACACACACACACACACACACACACACACACAAACAACACACTCACACGACACACCCACTCACACCACACCACACACACACAGCCACACACACCACCACACAAACACACACACACACACACACCCACCAACATACACACACACCCACACCCACACACCCAAATATATACAACACACACAACACACACACACACCACACACACACACACCACAACACCCACACACACTACACACACTACACACACTACACACCATTCACCATCAACCATACTCATTCCCACATACAACACACACCACCCACACACACACACACACACACCCAAACAAACACACACACACCACACAGATATTAATATATTATATATATATAGAGATATTAGTTTAGATATATTTATAGTATAGTAGTACTTATAAATAAATATAAGATATTATAGTGATGATATAGATTTATTATATATATAGAGATCTTATATATTATATAGATATATATATTATATATATACATAAACATACACAAGACACAGACCCATACACATACACACACGCACAAACACCCACCCACACACACACACCTACAAACACACACACACACCCACAACCACACACACACACCACTCACACACATACATACTCACACAAACCACACCCACCCACACACCTCACAAACACACACATACAGACACCACACCCCCCACACACCGCACCCACCCACACACACTACCACTACTTGACTGGACTGTATGCCTCACAAAACCACCACCTGTAAGCACAAAACAAGTAAACAACATAATAAATAACCTCACACCCACTACACACAAGAATGAAAGTATAATGTATGGGTAAGAGTGTAAGAAAATACAAATGTCAAAGTGACAGAAACTACATCAAACTAAACAAAAACAACTATAACGTAAATAAAAAAAAAACAAAATAAATATATATATTACATATATATATTACATACACAAGCCAACCGCACACTACTCCCACACCCACACCCACACACTCACACACACACGCATGCATGCACACACATACCCACATACACCCACACCACCACAGCACGCACGCACACACCCGCACACACACACACACACACACCCACACACACAACCATATAAAAAATAAAAATAAAATCAAATAATCTAAAAATCTAAATATATATATATATATATATACATACATACATATACACATACACACACGTGTGTGTGTGTGCATAGATACCCATATCCATGTAGGAAAATAATTCCAAGGAGCAATGTCTGACATGACGTCATAATCCTGTGTTTGAAGAGAAACAAAAACAGAGAAAAGTGTCGCAGTTCTTCTTTACTGCACGACTCCCTTGTACAAAGAGATCAATAAAGTGCCGTGCTACATTAAGGCATCGGTGCACCCTGGCATACAAATACGCCTTGGCGCACGTACATGCGTACATGCGTAGTTACACGAACTCGCACGGCCGAATACAGGAAATGCACACGCACGGCCAGACATTCCAGAGACCCCACCAGCTGATCTCCCGACAAAATGACAGACATCAATCACATCAAATGACATCAATCACATCAAATAACATCAATCACATCAAATGACATCAATCACATCAAATAACATCAATCACATCAAATTACATCAATCACATCAAATTACATCAATCACATCAAATGACATCAATCACATCAAATAACATCAATCACATCACATCAAATAACATCAATCACATCAAATCACATCAAATAACATCAATCACATCACATCAAATAACATCAATCACATCAAATGACATCAATCACATCAAATAACATCAATCACATCAAATAACATCAATCACATCAAATGACATCAATCACATCAAATAACATCACATCAAATAACATCAATCACATCAAATAACATCAATCACATCACATCAAATAACATCAATCACATCAAATCACATCAATCACATCAAATGACATCAATCACATCAAATGACATCAATCACATCAAATAACACCAATCACATCAAATAACATCAATCACATCAAATGACATCAATCACATCAAATAACACCAATCACATCAAATAACATCAATCACATCAAATGACATCAATCACATCAAATGACATCAATCACATCAAATAACACCAATCACATCAAATAACATCAATCACATCAAATAACATCACACGAACATCAGGCGACGGGCGGTCGGTAGTCCAGCCTTCTTGTCCTCGCCTCCGATTCCTCTGACGAGACCAGGGCGGCTCACTGCCACGCCGACTCTTGACGGAAGCGAATTTGGCGCGGCCCCCTGTGCACGTGACCGCCACGGGATCCATTAGCCATGTCGATACTCAACCCTTTGGTGCCGCTTACCCCCCCCCGAGGGATTTCTCCCTCATCCCTTCCTTCCGCTAATCCCGTGCATGCCGCCTCCCTCCCCCTTTGTCCCTCTCCTCTTGATGCGGGTCCAACAAGGAGCTGTCGTGTGTGTGCTCCTTTCGCCGTTTCGCTTGGGACACTTGCGAATACATCCTCGCTATGACTAGGGGGTTTGGAGTTTCATCGGATCTGCCATATATATATATTTAGTTATATATATATATATTATATATATAAATATATATATATCTATATATTTATCTATTATAATATATAATATCTAATATTTATATATAATATTTATATAGACCATATATATCTATATATAAATATATATATAAATACTTTTATTACAATATATTACACAAATACACACACACCCCACCCACCCCCCCACCCCACCCCCACAACACACACATATATTTATTAAATATATAATATATTATTTTATATATATATTATATATATCTAAGATATATATATGTATATGACACATATCCATCATCGTAAAAGCAGACCTACACGTTTTCAAATGATAGTAAGGAAATGCGATATGTATATGTTGTCTCTATGCGATATCTTCCTAAGCAGCATAAACGACGACGCATGCAGGTCAGTCGGAATACTTTGTCCCCCAAAACAATACTTTTAAAAAGGTACTCTTGACTACACGTTGGCATTCTCTGCTCATTGTGCGCATACAACCTCAACGAAGCTACTTGAAAGACAAATTCACAAACGGATATATCTTGTGGCAGTGGTATGTAAAACTTACATTGTCCTAATTATCTACTATAGTTGATTGCGCACATATGTCAAGCATACTTTTTTCCCGAGAAGCGCGTCCTCTGATAGGTATGCTTTCATTTGCAATAATCTCTTGACAAACCCCTCTTGACATTTAGCTGACTGCAATTATTTAGAACAGATCGAACCGTGTCCGTTACGTTCATTCACAATGTTGAGAAAAACTTCCAGCTGAGACAGACTGAAATGACCTTGTTCACTGTACAACGCCAAAGATTTTATTTCAAACATTTTGCGCATTTTGTGTTAGTGAAACGCGATGAACATGTGCCGTAGACTAAGTCACGTGAGAACAGTCCCCCGAATCATCCATCCATGTTATCAAGTATCTAATAAAACCTCATAATATTCTCCTCCTTTAACTCGAATCTTTAGTTCCCCACGCATGGCCATCCTTGCAACGGGATTTAAATAGATACTAAGTCACTAAGTGTCTCTTGATCATAATACGGTATAATGAAATGCGGCAAGTTTAAATGGGGTAAGAGAGTACATGCATTAGCTTTCACTGACATCATCAAATGCCATTTTACTTTTAAAAGAGTGACTGCTGGCAAAGACGCAGTGAGCCTCAAGGCGACGTTTTCAGATGCCAGCTCGCACACACGTCAGGAGGTAAGCAGAAGCAGGGAATAGCCCGACACTGCAGCTACGACCGTAGTAGTAGGAATAAAATGCGAACGCACGCTGTGCAGCGCGAACGCGATAATGATATTGGATAAGATGGTTTGGCAAGCCAAGCGAGGAGGGGCAATGATGGCGGTTCGGCTGACAGGTTCAAGTTCAGTGTTGTGTGGTGCGCCGCGGGGATCGGACCTCCTCAACCTGCTCGCTACCTCGGGCGCAATAACAGCTACGAAAATACGCCTGTGCGCCATTCAGCCACCACGCATCTCTCCTAGACTGAAGGTAAATGGACGTTGGTTATCAGGAGGAATAGCAGGTGTTGCCGGGGCGAGATAGACGAATCACGGCTGCGTGGGGCGCCCAGGGACACTCCTAGAAGGAAGCAATCCCATCCTCCGTTCTCGAACACCTCTCGACCATCCCTCGTCATTCATCCCACAGCGGGAAACTTGTAGAAGCAGTCAGTCCCCACCCTGCTCGAATGGGCCCCATCACATACACGTCCCCACCCATCACCACCCTCATGATCCACCACGCAGACCCGGGCCGGGAGCCCCGCTGTCACGGGCGCGACGTTACATAAACCAAACGCAACGGGGGGCACATGTGGCGAGGGACGCCCGTGTTATGCGCCACTTAAAGAGGAAAGGAAGTGCCCCGATATCATACCACCGTCATCCTCATCATCATGTCCCGGTGCTGCTGCTGCTGGCGGGGCCGTGTACTTGTTTCAGCGGGGGGTTGTGTGGACGGGTGTGTGTGTGTGTGTGTGTGTGTGTGTGTGTGTGTGTGTGTGTGTGTGTGTGTGTGTGTGTGTGTGTGTGTGTGTGTGTGTGTGTGTGTGTGTGTGTGTGTGTGTGTGTGTGTGTGTGTGTGTGTGTGTGTGTGTGTGACGCGAACTGAGTGAAGGAGGGTGTGAGAGTGAGAGAGGGATAGAGGGAGTGAGAGGGAGAGAAGTGAGAGGGAGAGGAGAGGGAGAAAGATAGTAGAGGAGGGGGAGAGGGAAGGAGAGAGGGGAGAGAGATAGTAGATAATAGATAGATAGATAGATAGATAGAGAGGGGGTAGAGAGGGAGGGAGGGAGATAGGGGGAGGTAATAGATAGATAGAGAGAGAGGTTGGGGTGGAGGGAAAAGAAGGGAGAGAGAGAGAGAGGAAACAGAGAGATAGTGGGCGAGATACATAGATAGATAGATAGATAGATATAGAAAGAGAGAGCGAGAGAGAGAAAGAGAGAGCGAGAGAGAGAAAGAGAGAGCGAGAGAGAGAAAGAGAGAGCGAGAGAGCAAGAGAGAGAGAGAGAGAGAGAGAGAGAGAGAGAGAGAGAGAGAGAGAGAGAGAGAGAGAGAGAGAGAGAGAGAGAGAGAGAGAGAGAGAGAGAGAGAGAGAGAGAGAGCAGAGAGAGAAACAGAGCAGAGACAGAG
>NW_028234412.1:39528348-39535848 GCF_977035675.1 Penaeus japonicus
ATTTAACCCATTGGTCGCGGTATTAAAAAAATGTTTGTGCAGTAGGATGGCTGTTTTACATGTCTGGCACGTTGCCATCTGCGTCTATGACTGACTCTGCCTTTGCAGCAAATCATGCCATCCGCTGCTAATGGGTTAAAAAAACAAACAAAAAAACTGTATTCCTTGACCTGTTTTAAATAATTAAAGCTCGACAAATGAATACAGTGTTGTGAATGACAATGGCCTTTTTTTCCAATCATAATAGCATAGATTCTGCAAGAGTACAGGTAAATCTCAGTTTCATGTCTTGTCTATGTGAATGTAAAATCCTGTATATTTGTATTCAAGTATTTGTGAGAAATGTGAGTGAGAGGGTTCATTCTGTCATTGTCTGATAGAACTATTATGCCGGTAAGTGTATCATTCATTACCCAGTATGCCTGTCACACCTCCAACAAATCCAGCTAAAACCTTTATTGCAGTGGTTTATTGTGTCACTTCCCCTAGCTATCTATGTAACTTGGCACACAAGGATAAAACTGAAAAGGTGGACCCAGGAAGGAAGGATTCCATTTTGCCAGCATTTTCGGTTATCTCTGGGTCTATGTTTGTGTATGTGTGTCTGTGGGGAAGTGTCAGTTCATACATGTTCTGTGCTAGATTGTTTATCTAGGTCTCAAAATAGTCAAAACACTCTTTTCTTCTTCCTGAAATTTTACTAACAGTGCTCTCCATTTTTCTTCTATCTCCTGAGTGATTCTAAAAACTCTGACAGAAAATATGTTCTTTTAAACAACACTAAACTTTTTTTTTCTAATTCATCTTTAAATTGTAAATGCCCATGCACAAACATACATACTTGTATTGATATTTCCATGAATATCAGTATTATTTGACTATAAATAAGTGAAAATATGTAAGCTTCTAGCCATAAAAATATCCCATGTGCAAAGAGCAAGCTTCTTTTGCTAATCTTACATTCAAATAAAAATATCAGCTTTATGATAAATTGCCTTATTGGACACATTCTCTATTATTGAAAAAATACTTTTTTTTTCATATGAAGTGCCTGCACAAGGTTCATGTATAAAAACATATGTCATCAGGCTTCAATAAAATGACAGAATGTTTGAGCAAAATAATGATTTTAACTTCACATATCTATTTGAGTATAATCAATCAAAATGAGATAAACAGGATATTATCAAGATATGACACTGTAATGACTAGTTTTAATCAGCTGGTTATAATAAACGACTGCTATGAAATTCTCTGGATAATAGTAGTATTGTCTTACCATGTAAATTGTCCGTCTGCTCGACTCCAATGGAGTTACTCAGAACTACATTCAAGTAATAAAGGTTTTATGCTCTATGTTAATATAGATGCAGAATCTTCAAATGCTTGTTTTACTTGGCCACAGGGCTGCTTGGCCATCACAACCTTAACATGCTTCTTCTGACATAAGGATGAAATGACAGACAATGACCGATAAGAGACAGCTTACAGGCTCTATTTCACTGTAGACTTATTTGCCGATTTTGAAGGGGTGTAATTTGTTTCTCGTTATTACCCTTCCCTTCTAAAATGAAGTAAAATATTAAATGATAAAGGTATATATGATACAGGATCATATTATCAGGTCCAAATTTTACACCAATATCCAGCACTTGAGGTCGGTATATCAGCACAGACCTTTGACAGTGAGGACAGTAGAATATAAGAATCATTTAATAAAATGAAAAAATAAAAAATAAATAAATAAATACACTTTAAATTAATATATTCCCACTGACCTTAAACATAAAGGTCTAACAATCCCAGCAGATCTCATTAAAAAAAAAAAAAAATTACAACCATGACAACAAATGATAAACAGAAAAGAAATACCAATATCTTTCAAGTGCCTATCTAATTTCAGCTATCCTTCCTATCCATCCTCCCTAAGTGCAGAAATCTGAATAAAACAAACTCCCTAATTTGCATGCTTGAGCAATCAACCTTTTTTCTATTTAGTATGTAGAAGTGTACACACATGAAAACATAAGCTATTGTATATGTGTGAACTCAAATTTCAAAATTCAATACAGTACTCGAAGAATGACATGTAACGCAGACATATGACAGACTATCTTTTGGACGACATAAAGCATACATCTTACTACATTATCCTTAGTTTCTGTTTCCATTTTTATTTCATATATCATTTGAAGTTTATCAAACCATGAATATTTGCAAAGCTATTTGTAATCCCAAGTGTGAATATGACTATCACTGTCTTTAACATTTACTGTCACCAATTACTGATAATAAAGGGAAACACATCCATATAAAAATATCATTCACATGTTCATCCTTCCAACTCCATAAAAGAATGGAACGAGTAAAAGAAAATACTCACAGGGAAAAAAAAAGAAAAGAGGGGGAGAGGTTCATGCAACACTGCCTGTATTATCTATACTTCTGTCAGATCAAAATAATCGGCATTTTAGAAGTACCGATATGAAAATATGTAGATATGTTTCCTGAAACTATATATATATATATATATATATATATATATATATATATATATATATATATATATATATATATATATATATGTATATATATATATACACACACACACACACACACATATATATATATATATATATATATATATATATATATATATATATATATATATATATATATATATATATATATATATATATATATATATATATATTCATTTATAATATATATTTCTTCATATCTAATATATCTACCAGTTTGCACCCATTAAACTAACAAAAAATTGTTGGGGGATGAAAGCCACAGGACAACGCCAACCATACATGTGTATGAAACAAACATCTCAATGTCGACACCTCAAGGACCCACTTCAACAGACTCACTACTTAAAACAAATCTTCAATGAATGCTGTAGATACATTTACTAATCATAAAAAAAGACAATTCAAAAGACCCTTTTCAATTTTATAATGTAATCTAAGTAGAGTAATACTTTTCAATGCTGTGTTGGTCACAGTAAAGTGGAACAGCCTTTTTATTTCTGTAGAAGACCTTAAACACTTTTTAAAATAATAAGGATCCACCCAAAACAAAAACATTAGATATTCTAGGGTATTGGGTAAGTAGATATTTAATCCGCTAACACCGAGTGACAAGATATCAAGTCAAGTGGTGGCAGTACTAGCCACAGGAACCAAGATATTTTGTCATAGCTTTTCATATGACCGGCACGCCAGATGATCGGGTACACAGCAATTGACCGTGGCCAGAGTGGGCAAATAGCCAGAGGCATTAGGCCCCAGCTAAAACTGCCCCGTTGCAATGGATTAAGAAAAAGATGAGTGGCTTCCATATACACTCCCATTGTTTTGACATACCATCTTGTGTAAATCTTTATAAATTGAGTACAACAGTTTCTCAGTCTGTAGGCATCATGGCAAATAGAAGGCAATGCTTTCTCTCTTATTTCCCTTTTATGATAAATCAAGAAACAAACAAAATCAACAACTGTACTGACCTTCTGTTGTTGTTGACAATATCCATGTAGTCAATGGACCTTGCATAGAAGCCATCCTCGTTCAGGGCTCCCCAGAATGTAGACCATGCTTGGCCGGCACGAACCATCACTGCACCTAAAATGGGCCTTTACCAAACAGAAAATAAATATGTTGGTTACTATTATAAAGTTAGTAAAGTTATTCATAATCCAATATTTCTCCAAAAATTATTCTGTTTGTAACAACTAAGTATTGCATTCAATTCAAAAGTGGAAAAAAATTATCATAAAAAAATATATATAATTATTTTACAGAAACAGAAGCTATGATTATCCCTAAACTATTCATCATCACTGAATACATAGGCAAAAGAACAGAGTCAAGACAAAGATATAAATGATTTCAATATATGCAATATTGATCCTACTGAAACTCAAGATCCTTTTAACCAACCTGTTCTGGCTGAGAAGGTGTGTCAGAGTCTCAGGATTGTCTAGATGCACATCACCATCAATGCTAAAAAGTGCATCACAATCCTTCTTGAGGCAATGCTCTCTGAAGAAGAAAAAAAAATTAAAAGCACAAGAAATTACATATCATAAATAATATACCCTAAGTTTGGCATACCTTAAACAATCCAATAACTTAAGAATAAAATAGAATGAAATTACTTTGAGTAAAAGAATATAAATTACATAAAAAATTGTGGATGTAAATGCACCTGTATAGACTACCACACATACACAGAAACATCAGCAAATATACAAGCGTGCGCACACACACACACACACACACACACACACACACACACACACACACACACACACACACACACACACACATATACACACACACACACACACACACACACACACACACACACACACACACACACACACACACACACACACACACACACACACACACACACACACACACACACACATGCTAATATACAATACTGTATACGAAGCTACTAAATGAAATACACATAATTAATTCTACTTCTCCTTTCCCTATATACTTACACCGCAAGGTTACGAGCATGCCACTCCTTTATATTATCAGCAGCAGATATGAACTTCGTGCTACGGTATCCTGCTGACTTTTGCTTTGAAATCCACTCATTCACAAATTCTACATGTAGCTTTTCCTGTTGAAAATATTGCAGATATTTAAGATTTATTGGAAAAATTTAAACAATATAAAATAGCCAATAACAGGATGCATTTGATCAAAAAGAGGGAGATTTTATATCCTGTCTATAAAATGAAAATGTCAGTCTAATATATGTTACACAAAATAATGGTATACAATGTAATTCCTTCTTAATATCTGCAGTAATATATATGGTTTTGTACTTTAATGGAAAACAATAAATATCAGTTTCCTACCTGATTGTGGACAAAAAGATCAATTTTGTCCTTTGGATAATCAAGATTGGTAACTTTTTTTAACATTTCTTCCAAGAAAGGCATTGGCTTCTCCACAAAGATAGCAATTAACACAACAGGATATTCTGAACTCTGAAAAATAAATCGAACCACATGAAAATGCATTGTAAAATCCTTTAACTTAAAGCCATAAAAAAGATACATTACTATTATCATTAGATTTACACTGCCTAAACTGAAATATCAATAATATATTTACATGTGACAAGAACAGTTTAAAAGCTTGAAATGAATTCTACTTCAAAAATTAATAAATATTTATTTTCTTACCTGAAGTTCATTCAGATCTTTGGCATTCTCTTTGCATGCAAGGCATTCTTGGCCATAGACCCATGACTTGGCCAAGTAATTACCAAGAGAATTCAAGAGAATTTTTGATGGGCCATTACCATGAATTACAACAGGTGATGACTGATAAACAGTGTTAACAACCACTGTGTCCTCTTCGTCAAATTTCAGAGATACATCACCTAGAAATGTGAAATAGTTTTTAGATTAGAAGCTAACACATCAAAACTTAACACAAAACCATTAATCTTTTGAATACAAATAATCAAAAATGGAATATCAGGGTTCTTCATAAATGCTGTTGGCTCGGGGAAGGAGATTAAACTAGCAAAGATATATAGTAGTCTCCTGGACCTACAACCACTTCAGTAAAAGACAGAGATCGCCCAGGAAGTACTGACAAATTTAGAGAGCAGGAACCTGTGGTTTACCACAATGATGCTGCATCATAAATAAAAGGTTGATGTTACTTTTCTTTCCCTTTTGAAATTTAACAAAAAAAAAATCTGGTAGTACTATCTAAAGCCTAATATATTTAGATTTTTCTTCTTCTTCTGTATTACATACACTACTGAATCTGAAACATCTGAAACAATTTTCTACTATAATTGTTATCTTAATCCAACTTCTACAAAACTAAAGAAAAATGAACACCATTACAATGTGAATTTAAACACACGCAAGCTTTTTTCATTCTAGAGACAGATCATTAACCCTAATGTTCCAAGTTTAGATTGATTACTACAATATTTTATACAGTCATATGGGTAAAGACTATACATGAGCTGTCAAAAAGTGGGGTCTGTTTCCCTGCCTATTTTCACAGTAAATGTGAACCAAAAATTTATTTCTATAATCTATAAAAATAATTTCTTTAGTCATACCCATCACCCACTCTCTTCCTCACTTCCCCTTAATCACCATCTTCTCCCTCATGGCTACAGAGATGGAAGACACCCATCATCTCATCCCTTACTTCGCTTTCGATTTCGTCTTCTCCCTCATGGCTCCAGAGATGGACGACTATATCACCATTTATTTTTTTATCGTGAATGAAACATACTGATTCTGAACCAGTAAATCTGGGACTGCTAGGCACATATTCTCCAGCCTTTCCCACCATCCCATTGTTCTCCTCCTGGATTCCCTCCTCTGCCTGAGTCACTCCTATATGCATGCCTCTTTGTGTGGGTGAGATACTTGTGCCATTATTTTGTTTTTATATTGTACTTTTACCATTTATACAAATAAATTCATGTTAATGTGTTTTATTTACATGTAGAACCTATTTTCACTTACACACAAGCAGAAACTATTTTTAACATTCTACTGTGCAATATATAATTGATATATGAAAGTGAAATTTATATTCAAAAATAAGTAAAGTAAGTCCTCAAAATTTCAAAGAAGAAAAAAATTGTCTTGATGAAATATGAAAAATTGGACTCTAATTGCAGAAAAGGAGAGCATAGACAGGAGAAACTGCAGGTCTAAGGCATTAACCCGTTGCAGACGGATGTCATAACATACATAATGCAGGAGCTTTGGCCTGACGATGGGCGTCATGACGTATATGACGTATATGACGTTGGGGGATTTTGGATCACTGTGTTATTTTATTGTACTATGAATAATGAGTGAGTAGTGAGGACAATTTCAGTCATAATTACTATAATTGCCGTAATATTAAGCAAAATGGATTTTACCTAAAATCCAAAACCTAGATGACACCACTTTCTGCCTAGCACTAGCAGGAGACAGAGCCTTGAATGGCACCTATCCACGTTCTCTAGCAACCATTATCATAACAGAGTGATGGCACACAGCAAGTTGCCAACCTCTTGTTCTAAGGTACCACCGGTGAAGGATGTGCAGGCAGAATAAATAGCTGATATGGAAAACCTTAGTCAATTGCAGTATTGACAGAGCCTGTCATATAACATATATGTCTCATGGCAATAAAACACAAAAAAAGGACAAACACAAAAATGGCTCTAGTTTACTACGAGTAATTGAAAGAGAGTGAGAAGGGTCAAGGTATGCTGCATGAAGCTGCCTTACTCTGAAATAAAACCCATCCTGGAGACTGGGCAAGCAAATCTATCCCCATCTGCAATGAATTAAAATATGGGGAAAAAAATTATTCCTACATTAAACTATATTAACCCTCTCTGGACGGGTGGTACACTCCAGTAGCGCGCATTCAAGGCCCGTTCGCTGGGTGACGCCATACGGCGTTGTTTATTTAACTGATTTAGGCC
>NW_028234412.1:39553348-39558348 GCF_977035675.1 Penaeus japonicus
AGTAATTAACCATCTGAAGAACTAGAATACGCGAGATAAAATAGTTCACCAGTACTTTGTTAAATTATCTGTTTGTGATTCTTATTGTGTGTTTTTAGAATAATAGTTTAAATTTGCTTGAAATAGATATAATGAGAGAAAAAGAGAGAAAGAGAGAGAGAGAGAGAGAGAGAGAGAGAGAGAGAGAGAGAGAGAGAGAAAGAGAGAGGGAGAGGGAGAGCAAAGGATGCACACTGTACACTGTATAATACGCACTCCCTTTACAGGAAACGGTTGATATAAAATGATAAAAGGGGAAACGGAGAAAACATGTCAATGTGTACAATTAATCATCATTCTGTAGACGGCAATCGTAAGTTAAGTGATAATTGTTAGAACTATTTTAATGACAGATAGAGCGAACAGGGGCATGTGCAATGACATATCCGTTGCAAAAGAAATAAATCTCTGCAACCACCTCCTTAGGTTTTGCCTGGATTATTGAGTGCTTTGAGTGACAGTAGGCGATGACAGGACGTTTTGTTTTCACGCCAGCAATAACAGATTTAAATTTTGAAAAACGTGTCACTAACAGCTGATTTTGGATCTGCGGCAACTGGCACCTCGCCCTTTGAACAAGTGGGCAGTGTTCATGATGTGACACTTTCTCCTAATAAGTCTTGGTTTTATGATAGAATAAGATCATAGTTAATTTTCTTACTCATCATTCTGCCAATATGAAACTAAAATAAAGCGCTGATATACATTCATCAGTATTATATTTTGTCGAATTTTGTCAAAATGTCACTTTTTACGACCCTAGCTCTGGAGAGAACATGTTGTGAACAAGCACAGGCTCACCAACATAAACATACATCTAGAACTATAACTGACTTATTTTGCAACTGCAATTGATATTCATGATTGTAAATGCTCCTGTTATTATATGAAGTCATTTGCTATTCGTATGCTTGTAGTCAAGCTATTCTATACGCCAATTCTTGTATTCAGTGCAATTTTTTCATTTATATGGTACCTCAACATCCTATATGTAATCCCATTTCTCTCACTTTATAACATACAACACACACACGTAATCTTGCGATGTATATTCCTCTCTCGTCTGTTCACTCTCTCCTGTCAACATGCATCTTCCAAACATAACTGTCACTCAGCGCGGACGCGAATTGAATGATGATCAACATAGCATTTGATCTTTCCCTCAATCTCAGGTGGCAAATGGGTGATTCAGAGCTGACACTTGTTGCAATGAGATGCCGAGTCTCCTGTTGATGGTGGATAATACCTAGCTCATCCGTGCCCTTGTTATTATCATTATTATTAATGTTATCATTATGTTCATATGGATAAATACGTGTACATATACAGAGAGGTTCTGGAGATGATTACTGACCGAAATCCGTCTAAGAAGTTGAATTGTTGTGTTTTTTCTACTTTGTGTGATTACATGTGATTATACATCAAGTATCACTTAGTTTAGATGACCCCATGTAAATTGTACGAAGGTTATGTAATAGTGTATAATAAGAATTATTATATGAGAAACAAAGTAATTGTAATCTACTGAGGTTACCCATTTAATAATAACAGAAAACGAGCTGTCATAAGATGTGAAAAACGAGTACCAGTAACGGTATGTTTGAAAGCCAATGGATAACTAAAGAAATTTGATATCACGATGTATTCGGTAATGGATAAGATATTTTAGAGTATTGATAACGTCACAAAAATTAGGGAACAGAACCACCAAGGAACCCAAGTGGTCAAGTGAGGGACGACCGAACAAAGACCTATAGTTACGCCCAGAGCAAGGTGACATTAGGCGAGCCGAGGGGAACACGAGCGGGAGGTGCTAGCTATCCTACCTTAGAGATGCCATCTTCCTCAACTCTTGCCTCAGGCGCCATCTTGCTCGGGTGAATTCCCCTCATGACAAGTTTACCAAATTAGACCCGATATAAGAGCGAGTTCAAAGGCTGAATTCAAAGGCCGGAACTCAAAACTGAATAATCAAGTCATGACTGTTAAAGTGCCGAGTTATTATGCACTTTCTAATATACAATTTAAGGCATATGAGCCCAATTTCATTATAATTCCTCTTCACAGTAATTAAAATTGCAGTTATAAACGGATAATCCTAACAGGTCACGTTACCAGGCGTTTATCCTGATTTGAATTACCCAACTAATTAACGTCCATGTTTTGATTGTGTTTTTTCTCTCTTTTTTTAAATATCCCCTTTTGGATAAGTTGGATGAGAGGGGTATTAATTATTTGGGATATTAATGAGAGATACCAAGGTAAAGGGGTGTTACACATATACATTTGTATATGTGTATGTATATACATATACATATATATATATATATATATATATATATATATATATATATATATATATATATATGTATATATATACATACATACATACATATATATATATATATATATATATATATATATATATATATATATATATATATATGTGTGTGTGTGTGTGTGTGTGTGTGTGTGTGTGTGTGTGTGTGTGTTCGTGTGTGTGTATACATTATCATTATTATTATTATTATTATATACATATATATATAAATATATATACATATATATATATATATATATATATATATATATATATATATATATATATATATTTATTTATATATATATATATATATGTGTGTGTGTATATATATATATATATATATATATATATATATATATATATATATATATATATATATATATATATATACATATATACATATTTATATAGATGTGGACATACATCGGAAATCGTTTTCAGAAGAGATTACGTAGAGGCGGCAATTTTCGCTCTGAAGTTCAATTTCCAAATGAGAGAGCGTGTTCTAAATGTAATTTGCATATATTGCTATTTCCTTCATAAAACTCTAGCCAGTTTTGTTTAAAGTACAATCAGAAGGCGGTGCATACTACAATGTGCATATACATCAAACCTAATTACATAAGCAAACAAAAGTCTGAAAATCAGGGCGATATTCAGCAAAAGATATTTCAGACTTTACTCTGTCAGTGCTCACTTTGTAATAAAAAAAAAGGAAAAGAAAAAAGAAAAAGAAAAAGAAAAAAAAAGAAAAAAATATATATATAGTTGAATTAGGCACCGAAATTTACTGCTTAGAGCCTTAACGAGGAAAACATGGAAGCATTTAAAATGGGATAGAAAATGCATTCAATTTGATTGTTATATTACATATTCTACAGATCTTTTTTATTTTATCTTCATGAATACTTACTTTGTTTAATATTTGTTTAGGCACTATGAACGATTCCAAGGAATTTGAATTATTTTTCTCAACTGTTATATATGACATGTGTGTGTGTGTGTGTGTGTGTGTGTGTGTGTGTGTGTGTGTGTGTGTGTGTGTGTGCGTATGTATGTGTGTGCGTCTCACAGAGGCATAGAAGAAAATCCGAAACATCAAGCAACAATTTATTAGACTAACAATAGCAAAACATCTCCTCTATCAAAAAAAGAAACAAATATTGTCAACAAACATAACGTTGATTTGGCCGCACATCATCGGTGTCTCGCGCTCAGGTGCTCCTCCAGCGCTAGTTGATCTTCAGGAGTTGGATGGTGAAGATCAGCGTCGCGTCTGAAACGGGAGGTCACGTGACAATAAGTTCTTCCGATACATTCACACTGAATAACTTCGAATTAAAGAGAAGATAAACACTTATTCGCTTGCTTGCGTTGGTGTGTTCCTGCGATTAAATTCTATCTACAAGCTTAGTTAGACGAAAACTAATGAAAACAATCTACAAGCTTAGTTAGTCACGTGACAAGAGGGTCTTCCACTACATTTACACTGAACAACTTCGAATTAAAAGCAGAAGATAAACACCTATTTGCTTGCTTGCTTGCGTTTGTGTGTTCCTGCGAATCAATTCTATCTACAAGCTTAGTTAGACGAAAACTAATGAAAACAATCTACAAGCTTAGTTAGACGAAAACCGATGAAAACAATCTACAAGTTTAGTTTGACGAAAACTAATGAAAACAATCTACAAACTTAGTTAGACGAACACTAATGAAGAAACGTCCGAAGCGGCAACTCACCTGGCGGAATGACGTCACCGGCGCCCCTCTCCCCGTAGGCGAGACCTGGCGGTATGATAAGGCGCCGCGTTTCCCCGACGCACATGCCGGCCACGCCCAGGTCCCAGCCGCGGATCACCGAGCCCTGGCCGAGCGTGAAGCGGAAGGGCTCGTCACGATCAACGCTGCAACACAGATCACGTGATCAGTAATGCGCTCTCGGCGACACAGAGAGGAAGACATTTCGGCATAACTGCCATTGATAGATATTCTCTTAGAGTTATAAATATCTGAAATATCTTTAAATGCTAATAAGATCATCAAAATCTTCGTATTTACCCATACACCAAAGTGCATGTACACTGGACAACCATGCCTGAATCTTGTGAACTAGATACAACAAGTAAACAAAATCCAGATCACCAGAAGCAAAGATACGCAGAACGCGGCTCCTCTTAGGAAAGCCCACCGCATCCCAAAGACGCTTCAGGCCCCCCCCCCCACAGCCGCCCTCGAGCCTACCTGGAGTCGAACTTCTTGGTGTTGGTGAGCTGGCCGGTGTAGTGCACGGTGACGGCGTCCCCCTGGGCGGCCTTCTGCGAGCACGACTGCGGGCGGACCAGCGTCTGTGCCACCAGCTGGGCGGGGTCGGCGGGGCTCTCCTGGTCGGGGCGTGGGCGGCGTTCGGGCTGGTCCTCGGCGCGAACCACCTTGTCGGGCACCTCGATCAGCTCCACCTCGAACTCCAGGGTGGCACCTGTCGCGGCGGTGGCAACACTGCTCGTTAGGAGGATTTCGAGGGACAACATGGCAACCCTGATCTCTTTTTTCTACGATCTTTTCGAAAATTGTTGTTTTCGTGACATTTTTGACATTAAAAGCATTAAGATAAAAAGAAATCCACTTCTTCCACATATAA
>NW_028234412.1:39573348-39575848 GCF_977035675.1 Penaeus japonicus
TAGAACAAGGTGAAGGAACAAACACAATCTCTTCTTAATATTTTTTAATTTTCATATTTACACTGTAATTCAGATATCTTTCCTTAAATTACGTAAAAAAATGGGAGAGAAATCTATCAAGCCAAAAAGGGGTCTTTCTTCTTTAATGCAATGCAGGCGGAAGCCGCACGTTTTATATACACTTGTATCCGAAAGGCTCACCTAGATGCATGCACGAGACACAAGCGTCCACTCTCTCAGAGTCCAGACGCGCTGTAGAAACGTCAACGTCATAAAAGAACGTTTTCTCTTTCTCTTTAATACCTAAGTATGTATTTTGTTTGCGTTTTGTTTTCGTTTTTTTTTTATTCAAAGAGGACATCTCGGTCCTCCGATGTAAGGGGGTGGGGCGTCGGTCGTGTTTCCGCTCAGCGGCGACAGAGTGACAGAGATGAAGAAATTTCTGCAGTATTCGCTTTGTCCTTTGGTCTTTCCCAATGGAATCCTATGGAAACGAACGTCACTAATCAAATGTTCATACGCTAGGCTGGGAAAGCCCTTCTGTTCAGGAGAGGACTGTCGATGGGAGGAATGTAGAGAGGAAGAAGGGTGCTCGGGTAACGAGCGGGGAGGGGGGGAGGAGTGAGGGCGACAAGGAAGGGACTGGGGGCGCCTACTCGTCCATGGCGGTGACGTGCACGACGGCCTGCGAGTCGGCGATGGTGATGTTGTGGCTGTCGTCGGGGGCGGCGCGCACCTGCTGCAGGATGGACTGGAGCAGCTTGGGATCCATGTCGTGCGTGGACACCACCTGCGGGCCAGCCAGCAGGTACTCCTTGAGGCCCTCCGGGTGCACCTCGACCACAGAGTAGGCCGCCTGGGGGACGTCCGCCCGCAGCAGGTCGGGGTCCATCGCAATGGCCACGTGCTCGGCCTCCTCCACGCCCGCCTGGTGGGCGGCGCCCTCCATGCCCGCCTCCTGCAGCATGGAGCCATCCATCTCCTCCACGCCCTCCATGGCCTCCATGCCCTCCATGTTCTCCACCGCCTCCGCGTTCTCCATGGAGTTCATGGCCTCGATCTGCGACGCGTCCATGATGTCGTGCGTCTTGGCCAGGTGCTTGACCAGGTTGATGCGCTGCGTGTAGCCGCGCTGGCAGATGCTGCACTTGTAGGGGTGCGAGCCCGTGTGCAGCGTCACGTGGCGCTCCAGCTGCAGCTGCGTGGAGAAGCCCTTGCGGCACACGGAGCACAGGAACGGGTACTCGCCCGTGTGCCGCATCTTGTGGTTGAGCAGGTTGACCTTGCTGCGGAAGGGCTTGCAGCACACGTCGCACTGGAACCGCCGCTCGCCCGTGTGCTTGATCTTGTGCACGGCCACCTCGAACTTCTGGGCGAAGCGCTTGCCGCACACGTCGCACGCGTGCGGCTTCACCTCGCGATGGCGGTACTTGTGCTTGGTCAGGTACTGCTTCTTGGCGAAGGACTTGCCGCAGTCGTCGCAGCGGAAGGGCTTCTCGATGATCCTCTCCTCCTCCTCGTGCTCCTCCATCTTCTCCTGTACCATGATGACCTCAGGCTGCTGCTGATGCTCCGGGTCGGGCTGCTCGGGCTCGGGGTCAGGGGCCTCGGCCAGCTCCGAGTAAGGCGTGTTGGCCGTCTCCGGGAACACCAGCAGGGGCTGCGACCCGTCCACCAGGAACTGCTGCTGGTTGTTGTCCACCAGAAGCTGCTGCGTGGAGTCCATTGCCTCGCCCACCTCGCCCACCGTCTCGAACACATACAGGTGGTGAGAGTTGTCAGTGCTGGTGACGCCCTCCACGCCGGGGTTCATCATCATCATCCCCTGCATGTGGGTGGCCTTGTGCTGGCTCAGCAGGTCGGTGCTGTAGAAGGTCTCGTCGCACACATCGCACCGCAAGACGTCCTGCGCCGTGTGCGTCCGCGTGTGGCGCTTCTGGTTGGACGAGCTGCGGAACTCCTTGTCGCACAGCGGGCACTTGAAGGGCATCTGGCCCGTATGGATGAGGTTGTGGTTCTTGAGTGCCAGGCGGGAGGCCAGCTGCTTGCCGCACACATTGCAAGGGAAGTTCCTCTGGCGAGAGTGGACGTTGTGATGCGTGTACAGGTATTTCTTCTTGTCGAACACTCGCCCGCAGATCTCGCACATGTAGAGATGGGCCTCCACGTTGCCGTCTGCTTCTAGGCCCATTCCGGCGTTGGAGTACTGGGGCCTCAGGTGGTGGATCTGCCTGTGCTTGGTCAGGTGGTGCTCGCGGCGGAACTTGTGGTTGCACATGTCGCACTTGAACATCTCCTCGCGGATGTGGTCCCGCATGTGCTGGTTGAGGCTGCTGTTGTTGATGAAGGTCTTGCCACAGTTGCCGCACTTGAAGGGTCTCTCTCCAGTGTGGATCCTCATGTGGATCTTGACGGACTCGGCGTTGGCAAAATACTTTCCGCACGTATTGCACTGGAAGGGCTTCTCCCCGCTGTGCATCCTCTTGTGCTTCAGCAAGCG
>NW_028234412.1:39590757-39600757 GCF_977035675.1 Penaeus japonicus
ATATATATAAATATATATATATATATATTAATATATATATATCAAATATATCACCTTCTTTACCAGAGATAACCAAAATTATTAGAATTAAAATTAAATTAGCATAACAAGTACGGAGAAACATGTGGTAATAAAGTTGAAAGGTAAAAAGAAATGATAAGACTGAACGCAAAAATGATATAAAAGACTGACATCCTCTAGATCGGGTCCATATTACTTTTGAGATCATAAAACAAATAACTAATAAGTAATAAATAAAAAGATAAATAAAACTACACGATAAAAGCTAAAAAAACAATACCTAAATATATAAGCGTAAAAAAGTATATAAAATATATATATTAAATCAATATAGAGATGATGAAGTAAGATATATAGAGTCAGTGGTTAAGTTAAGGTATATATTAATATATATATATATATACTATATAATCTCTGATATTTATATTATATATTAACTTAATATATAAAGAAAACGTGTTAAATGCCTTGACATAAAAAATAATAATGATAATAAAATCAAGACTGACGACTATTGTGTTCACCGAATCCATGGTACATCCTATAAGACCTCCAAACCAAAGTGTAAGGCGCGTAAGGATAATGATAAAGGATGGAAATGGTTGTAATATTGAAGATACGGGTAAGAATATGAAATGTGAAGTGAACGATATCAATGTAGTGAGTCTAGACTCTGAGTTAAAATTGCGACAGTAATATTGATTATAATAGAATAATAACAATAATAGTAAAATGGTGATTTTGCTAACAGTAACAACAACAAACTATTTTAGTCTAAAATCAAATAGATAGACAAAATGAGAAAAAAAAATAGAGACAAAAATAAAAAGAGGAAAAGGGCGAAAGCATAATGAAATTAGATAACGAAAAATAAGAAAGAAAGACTACACTGAAACTATATTTTAGAAAACGTGTTTGAAACAAGATTTTGACGAGTTTCCTTCTCATGAAAATGTTTATTAGAGTTAGCGAAGCTTAACCCTAAAGGTATTCTGTGTTGGTAGAATTAATATAGAGAGAGATAAAGGTAGAAAGTACGTGGAGGGAAAGAGAGAGAGAGAGAGAAAGAAGGAGAAAGAGAGAGAGCATAGATCGAGAAAGAGAGAGAGAGAGCATAGTTTGAGAAAGAGAGAGAGCATAGATTGAGAGAGAAAGAAGGAGAAAGAGAGATCATAGACAGAGAGAGAGAAGGAAAGAGAGAGAGAGTATAGATTTAGAGAGAGAGAAAGAAGGAGAAAGAAAGAGAGAATACGGAGACAGAGAAATATAAGGGAGGGGAGGGGTACAAACATATACTGGCAGACACGAAGGGAGAATGAGAGAGGAAAAGGTAAATAAAGAACAGAGAGAAAGCAAGCATGGATAGAATTCATACATTTTTTTTCCAATAATCTTTTATGTGGCTTTAACTCGAACCATTAATACAGGTTTCGAATAGTTTAAGAGATTTTATCATTCTCTTTAATACTACTTGAAACGATATTGATGATTAATTGAAATTTAGTTTAGCTCTTTTCAAATACTGTAAATCTAAATGCAAAAATATTTATGCATTAACGTACTCCTTCTTGACGAGGAAAATACGTATCTTAGAGAACTACAAAATAAAAACATTGTATTTAGCAATATAAAAATTCTTATTGTTAGTCAATACATGTTTTCAATCACATGGTCAGTAACGTTTACTTCTGTTAATACCATAGACAATAAAGAAATTATTTGTGTTTTAGATATAGCATTAACTACTGTATATAAATATATAATTATACTACTAATGACCTCACAGGGAAAAAAATCTGTAGAGAAAAAAAATGCAACTTTAAAAAAAATCATAGTTAATAGTTAATTCTGATTAATATGAATAACGATAATTCAAATATCTAAATCATTCAACCGATTGAATAAAGAAATTTGAAAAACAATAGAACAATGAGAAAATAAATCGTAATCAATGTAGGAGTTATAGAAAAATAAAAAAAACAAAAAACATAAGAAAAGGAATTCTTTGAGAATAGTATACCTTGAGGTTTTCTTTTCTGTTTTTATAAATCTTATTTTGGAAAAAGATAACGAATAACGTTATTTAGAATTTAGCTAAAACAAAGTTATTTAAGTAAAACAAAGTTGTCTTGAAATTATTTCGAACTTACTGTTTATTTATTATTTCTTCCTTCACGTGATTTTTATTTTCTTTCTTTCTTTCTTTTTTTATTCATGTTTAGCAAACTTTGAATTGTAATATATTAAATGTAATATATTAATAATTATTATTACAACGTCTACCTATCTTCTTTTTTTAATATATGACTTTAACCATTTACTTTAATGTTATTTTTTGTGTGAGAATAAGATAATGTTAAGCCAGATTTGCAGAACAGATACTTCGCTGAGTTTACATGCACTAAGGCGAGTGCTGAGTGCTGAGTGCTGAGAGTGTGCCAACTTGTCTGAGCTTCGCCCATACCCACCGTGGTGCCCAGCCGCAGCAGTGACCACCAGGACACAGTGGAAACTCAGGAGCAACCTCTCGGTCTGTCACCACGGGCATGTGAGGCCAGAGCTCTACCATAGTACTAGCTTGATGGATATTTGTTGTTCGTTTAATTATATTTGTTGTTTGTTTAAATATTTAATCGTTTATATTTTAATTATATATATGTTTATCTTTTTTATTCTAGATGATCTCTTGTCCAGGAAGGATGTACATATAAAAAAATGAAAAATAAAATAAAATAAAAAACTGCAAAAGAAGAGGCAGGTATTTTTAATACTTTGAGAATCATATATAGGAACTACTTGTTAATTACCGAAGAGTTATGATTGACATAAAAAATAAAGACGATATAAATAACAAAAATTACTTCATTTACATGACGAGACAATGAAGCTGAGAGGGGAAAAAAAACAGTAAAAGTGACAAAACGAATATGAAAAACGAAGACAGAGACAATATCAAACTCTATTGAAGCAAGTTCTTTTATTCTAAAAAAAAAACAAAAAAAAGGAAAAGGAAAAGGCTATAATTTCATAAAGATAGCTAACGAAAGATAGGAAAGAAAGACTAAATTCAAGTTACGGTTAAGGAAACGTGTGTGAAGCATAATAGAAAATAATTTTGAGAGTTAGTGGAGCCTCACGCTAAATGTAAATGAGGTAAATGACATTCAAGGAATTGAAATATAGAGAGATGAAGATAGACAGAGAGAGAGAGAGAGCAAGCGAGAGAGAGAGAGAGAGAGAGAGCGAAAGCGAGAGACAGAAAGCGAAAGCAAGAAAGAGACGAAGAAAAAAAAAACAAGTGCAGATATCGAGTAAAATATGGGTCAAAACATTCAGATGGATGAAAGGAAGGGAGGAGGAAGAGAGAGAGGAAAAGGCACATAAAAGACGAAAGAGAGAAAGCAAATAAAGATCACTCAGTCTTTTTATTTTTCTTCCCAAAAAATCTAATATTAAATGAAACCGTATTGATATTAGATTAAAATTGAATCATGCGATATTCCAAAAAAGTAATATCTTTATATAAACATAGTTATATATTCACATGCTGCTGTTGACCTTTTGCCAATGAAAGATATACGTCTAGAAGAATTGCGAAATAAGAAAATCATATTTTACAATACTCAAATGATAATTAAAAAATATGCTGCGTGCATACACTAGTTGTGTATATAGTGAAGAGAAATGGAACAGAATTAAAAAACATTTCCACATCCACATTCACGCCCGCGCTTTCATATGCATACACATTATTGTCATTATTACTGTCATCATTTTCATTCTTATTATTATTGTTGTCAGTATTGTTATTATTATGATTATTACTGTCTTTGTTATTATCATCATGATTAGTATCACTATTACCTTCATTATCATCGATGAAATTATTATTATCATCATCATCATTATCATTATTGTTATTACCATTATTGCTATTATCATTTTCGTTATTGTTGCTATTATTATTGTCATAATTATTATTATTGTTATTTTTATTGTTATCACTACATTACAATCATCATTATCTTGATTATATTTTTTCTATCATTGTCATTATCATTATCATCATTATGGTTATTGTTATAAGTATCATTACCATCATCTTTACTATCATCAGTATTGTCTTTATCATCATCACTATTATTATCATCGTCATAATTGTAGTTGTAAATCTCATTATTGCTGTCATCATTATTAATATGATTAATTTTGAAATTATCATTATCATTATCCTTTATCATTATCATATTCATCATCATCACCACCTTCATTATTATTGCTATAATCGTATCGTTCTTGTTCTTGTTATCTTTACTATTATTATTATAGTCATTAATATTATTACTATATTGTTATTAACCGAAGGAATTGTGTTCGGATTGTAATTATGTTTATTTTATGTTTTTTTTTTATGTTTGTGTTTCTCTCTCACTTTCTCTGTCTCTGTCTCTCTCTCTCTCTCTCTCTTTCTCTCTCTTTGTCTGTATCTCTCTCTCTCTCTCTCTCTCTCTCTCTCTCTCTCTCTCTCTCTCTCTCTCTCTCTCTCTCTCTCTCTCTCTCTCTCTCTCTCTCTCTCTGTTATAAATGTTTGTTCAGTAATGATTTTTTTGGAAATGATTAATCCTTAAGTGTCCTTAAGTGTTCATATACATTGCTGTCATTATACCGTACCATAAATATGAAAGATATAATTATTTTGTTTTTTTTATTTCACCGTAACATATAATCGCTGCTATTTTCATCGTCTTAAAGGTATATTTTCATTATCTTTTTTTATAGAATCATAGCCCTTTTAATCCTTGTTTTGTAATTATATATTGATTTATATGATCACTCATTGCTAAAAAAAAAAAAAAAAAAAAAAAAGGTAATTCAGAAAACAGAACGTACAAGAAGAAGCAAAAGAAGAGAATGGAGGAGAAAATGAAGGATAAGAAATTAAAACAAAGAAAAATGCTGTATTGTTACTAATTATAATGCAATTGTAACGTTATGTGACAGAGGAACCCAAAAGAGGTCACCCGTGAAGCGGGAGACTTCGGGCTTCGGGGCCAAGAAAAGATGTGGGCTCCGTTCGTTCCTCAAAAAGGGGTGGGGGAGCCAGGCAGAAGGCTTAGAACCCCCACGACCTCACAAGCAAACGAATCCCCGGAAGTGTAGGTCTACCAGGAGCGTGACTAGTATGGATACGGCACAGAAGTAAATCGTAAAGTATACATAAAACCTGTGCTAATAAAAGTGCAGAAGGCACCAAAGTAAAATTAAACTGAAAACATAAAATTACTAAGAAAGTGCCAGAAGGTCTGAAAATCACTAAAAGTGGGTCAGAAGGGCTGAAAATCACTAAAACTGGGCCAGAAGGGCTTAAATTTATTGTAAAAGTGCCAAAATGGCCTGCAAAAATGAAAGTGAAACTAATAGCTAGGCTAAAACACGAATAAGAAATGAATAAAAGTACTAGGAGTAAAAACGGAAGTAAGACAAAGACGTAAAAGACGAAGTAAAAGGGTAAAAGTCAAAGTAAAAAAAAAAGGAAAGGTAAAAGTGAAAGCGGCACAAAGGTTCAACATAAAATGTAAACATATAAAATAACACGTCCAGCATGAATACACCTAGGCAAGTAAAAGGGACAGTACAACCTTGTTTCAGTATCTCCTGGCGTAAATCCAAAACGTAAATCCATAGGTCAGGCAAACACAGTCAGAATATCCACTTCCCTTTATTGTGTCAAAACATGGGGGTTACATGACCTCAGGCGGACGGAGTCGTAGCGGTTAAAAATACGTAAAATAATAAACAATAAACTTTTAAATAAAAGTACATAATCATAAAATGGGGTTGCTATTAATAAAAGTAAAAAGACAGGTGCAACTGTGTTTAAAAACCTGTTACAAAATAAAAATACGCAAAAAATAAGCTACTGCGATTCAATGAGTAAAATCGTAAAAGTAACGTGCTAATCTTGTAGTAAAATCAATATTAAAAAAGTTAAATTAATAATAAGAAATCATTAAAAACAAATGTTAAATAATTTGTAACAGAATAAAGCAAAAAGGTAAAAAGGATAAAAAAAAAATCGCAGCAGATGCGGATGTTCTGTTATCCGCACACCATGTGAATCATTTTCAGATATCGTGGATAATCAAAGATTTACAGTAGAACTTTATTTACAACAATATAAAAAGGTAAAATATATAAAATACAAATAAAAGATGGCCAAAGTAAAACAAAAGTACATCAAAACGTGAAAATAAGGAGGCTGGCGCGGGGAAGTGGTCCACTGTGCTCGACTCCCCTATGGATTACTGCGGGATGCTGGGCAGGATAGGGATAGGAGGGAGGCAGGATAGGCTAAGGAGCAAGGTAGAAGGTAGAACCAGAAGGAGGAAAGAAGAGAAGAGTGAGAAATTAGCAAGAACGCAGACGGGAGTGTAAGAGCGAAAGAAAGAGGGAGAGGGCGAATAAGAGGGGATACGAGGAGACGAGGAAGACGAGGGAAAGGAAGGGGGGAGGGGGGTAGGAGATGGGCCAGCCATGGTGGGGGGGGGGGAGGTTGAAAACATCACACAATAAATTTCTTAGATGTAATGCAGTAATAAATAGATTATTATGTATTACGTTGCAGATAATTAATATGCAAATAATAACCCTTTCTGGCGACTGTACAAAATGAATTAGGTAATTGAATTTCACGTTTGGAATATAACAAAGGACATGTTCGCTTTTGGTGATCCCATGTACAGGGAAAAAAATATCAATTATACATATGTATATATATATATGTATGAATATATGTATATATATATGTATATATATATATATATATATATATATATATATATATATATATATATATATATAATATATAATAGGTGTTGGTATTATGTAATGAATATAAATGGAAACTCACACACACACACATATATATATATATATATATATATATATATATATATATATATATATATATATATATCATAGTATCAGCGTCAAATTATTAGCCACATCTATTTTTCATGCAAACGATCAGTCGAATTCCATGCTTTACACCTTGTATCATTCAAGGAATCAGAATTATCCAGTGCCTTTAAGACAACGAGGATTGCAAATATCAGAAGAGAACTTACCCTCCCTTCTATCCACAAAAGAATATCCCATCAACGACACATCTGATGGATAAGCAATTACGAAACCTTTATATCTTAAAGAGTTCTAAAGGAAACCCAAATATGAATTAGTAAACCTAACTTTAAATGACAACATGGATTTATATCTTAATCCATGGATAAAAGTAACATATAGATGCATAACCCAGTTAGATATACCCATAGGTAAGGTCCGACATGGACGGCCCAATCCTGCATAGATAATGTCGGCATTGAGTGGGTTTTTTATGCAAATGTACCTAAAAAGTGTGTGGGAATCAAGAGTCAGTAGTCCAATACTTGATATGTTAAGCATATGTAATTAGGGAAGCATGAAAAAAAACATATTCTCAATAACTATTCACACTATATACAAATGTATTTTTCAAATATCATTTGAATGTCGCGCCAGTATTACCCACAAGTCTCTGCATGTTGTCCTCTTGTAAATACCTCGTCAAGTTTTGTGTAATAAACCTGCTGGCTAATCTTCATCTTTACATATCCAACGTATACATAAGGAACATACATACAAAAAGGACATTGGTTCCTCTGCTATAGTTGAGCAGTACGAACTTAAAATAATTATCAAGCATTTGGAAAATCTTAACAGTGTGTGTGTCTATATACATATATATGCATGCTACATTAATGGACCCTTGTAGTCTGGGAGCAAAAAAAGGTGCGCTTGTGTCGTATATAAAAGCAGTAATTTGCATCATCAAGTTGACAGGAGGAAACATGACTGGACGAGCGTTACACAAGCTGAGTAGGCAGGGATTCTCATGGCCACACAAACTCTTTTAAATCAAGGTTCTGGCGTCAGCTTCGTATCTCCTGTATGCTCTCCCAGCTTTGTACACTCTCGATAGAAGCTCTGAAAAGATTGTAAATTATATCAGAATAAACGTACATCACACAAAAGAACGGGCTCTGTTATACATTTCAAGTGGATACCAACGCATGTTGGAATCCTTGAGCATGGATATGTATGTTGTTATATGATATGTGATAATGTGTGGATATGGACCTTGGAATACCTCTTGCTAGAATTTCGCACATAATTAGAACCTCCTATAAGGAAGACCTGATAAACTCTTAAAGACCTGAAAGGTACAGCAGAAAGGATTATGACCAATTTTCGCAGAATTAATTTGTCTTTGGATCATATAGGTTAAGAACAAGACAATGGGATACTTTGACTACATGAATTAGACTTAGATACAGACTATGCTGACAGTTCAGTGCAACATGTCATGTGGAAGATACTAGATATAAACTTTGCGATGAAGAATGCATCATATCTTAGACTACCACGCAAAACATCCTATGAGAACACCTAGCATGAGGTACGCGCATCTATGTAACTCTCTCACATCTGATATACTAGAAGATACACTTACACTACATCCTATATTCGGAATACAATATCATAAGATACCCATACATCAGTGCAACATTTCATACCCACGCCTTGGTAGACTCCTTGGGTGACAAATACAATAGATGAAGTTTTAGGTGACTGTATGATTGTCTTTTTTGGTTTTAAACTCGATAAAATTTAGAATAATCACTTAAAATCTAAATTTGTAAAGAACCAACTGGACCAGTATATTGTATATTTAGTTAGACTAAAACCAAAACAAAATCTAAAACTAAAGCCAAAAATAAAACAAAAGGAGAAACTGTTTTAAAAAAAAAAAAAAAAAAATAAACATAAAACTAAATCTCAACTGAACAAATAAGTTCATAATTGACATCATATCTATACCCTAAAGTCCAACGAAGTTTATAGTCCTATTACTCACCGAAT
This sequence comes from Penaeus japonicus, assembly GCF_977035675.1. Taxonomy (NCBI): domain Eukaryota; kingdom Metazoa; phylum Arthropoda; class Malacostraca; order Decapoda; family Penaeidae; genus Penaeus; species Penaeus japonicus. Next base: position 39,599,737 of record NW_028234412.1, read on the forward strand.
TTATAGAACTCTATGTCGTTCTTTTTTTGAAGTTTATAGACTTATTTCAACCGAAGTTTGTAATAGACCTATGTCTCATCGAAGTCATAGACCGTAAGAGTCATCGATGGTTTATAACCTATGACTTTCATGCGGTGAGTTTATAGACCTATGATTCATCTGGTGAAGTATGTTTAGATCAGCGGCTCTCGCGGACATCGGAAGGTATATAGACCTAAAGTTCGTTCGCAGCTTGAGTTTTGTAATAGGTGACCTAGTGTATAGTCAAGTATAAGTTATTGTGTACTAGTCGGGCATCGAAGTGGGAGTGAAAACAGTGACTGAACGTAGGTTTAACCTATACGTCATCGACATGTAATTTTTTTTATTTTTTTTTTTTTTTTTTTTTTTATATTTTTTTTTTTTTTTTTTTTTTTTTTTTTGTTTTGTTGTTCATATATTTTTTATTTTTATTTATTTTTTTTTTTTATTTCTTTTTTTTTTTTTAATAACCCTAAGTCGTCACTCAAATGAAGTTTATAAGACCTACTAAGTCATTGAAGTTTATAGACCTATGTTCGTCCATCGAAGTTTATAGACCCATACGTGAACGAAAGTTTATTAGGCCTAGGACTCCAATGAAGTATATACCCTATACGTCTATGAAATTTTATAGACCTATGTGACTCAATGAAGTTTATAACCTTGTCGTCAACGAAATATAGGCCTATGACGTCATGAAGTATTACACCTATGACGTCCAATGAATTTATAACCTATACGTCAATGAAGTTTATAGACCCCATGAAGCAACAAATTTAATAGACCTAGACCGTCAACGAATTTAGAAACCTATACAGAACGAAGTTATAGACCTAATACTCATCGAAGTTTTATAAGACCCCATGAGGTCAAACGAAGTTATAGACCTATGACGTCAATGAAGTTTATAGACCTATTCGTCATCGTAGTTTATAGCCTATTGACGTCATCACTGTCCGCCTTAAGAGTCAAGTCTGGATATTCATGACCAGATTCTGCT
>NW_028234412.1:39605757-39608257 GCF_977035675.1 Penaeus japonicus
AAATATTATATATATATATTTTTTAAATGTCCCCCAAAAATATATATTTTATATTATATTTTATATATATATTATTTTATATATATATGTATATAATATATATTATATTTTATATTTAAAATATTTATATTTATATATTATATAATTTCTTTATATGTACACACACACTTATAAATAAAATTAGTATTTTATATATTTATAATATATATTTTTATTTTTAATATATAATATATATATATAAATTTTTATATAATATATAATATATATATTTTATATTAAAAAATATATATTTATATATATATATATAAATATAATATATAAAATTTTATATATATAAATTATTTTATATAATATATTATTTTATATATAATATATATAAAATATATATATATAAATATATCATTATATAATATTTTATAATAAAATTTTATATATATTTTATATAAATATAAATATATATAAAATATTAAATATATATATATATAATAAAATTTTTTTTTTTGATATATATATATTTTATAATATATATTTTATATATATTTTAAAATATATATATATATCAGAAGAAGAAATATTACCCTCCCTTCTATCCACAAAAGAATATCCCCATCAACGGACACATCTGATGGGTAAAGCAATTACGACAACCTTTATATCTTAAAGAGTTCTAAAAGAAACCCAAATATGAATTAGTTAAACCTAAACTTTTTTTTTTTAAAAAAATGACAACATGGATTTATATCTTAATCCATGACAAAAGTAACACTATATGATGCATAACAACCCCAGTTAGATATTACCCATAGGTAAGGTCCGACATGGACGGCCCACATCCTGCATAGATAATATCGGCATTTTTTGAGCGGGTTTTTTATGCAAATGTACCTAAAAAGTGTGTTGGGAACAAGAAGTCAGTAGTTCCAATACTTGAATTATGTTAAGCATTATGTAAATTAGGGCAAGCAAGGAAAAAAAAAAAAACATATTCTCAATAACTATTCACACTATATACAAATGTATTTTTCAAATATCATTTGAATGTCGCGCCAGTATTACCCACAAGTCTCTGCATGTTGTCCTCTTGTAAATACCTCGTCAAGTTTTGTGTAATAAACCTGCTGGCTAATCTTCATCTTTACATATCCAACGTATACATAAGGAACATACATACAAAAAGGACACATTGGTTCCTCTGCATAGTAGTTGAGGCATACGAACTTAAAAATAATTATCAAAGCATTTGGAAAATCTTATCCCCCCCCCCCCCCCCCACCCACCCCCTTACCCAGTGTGTTGTGGTCTATATACATATAATATGCATACTAACATTAATGGAACCCTTGTAGTCTTGAGGAGCAAAAAACAGGTGTCGCTTGTGTCGTATATATAAATCAGTAATGTTGCATCCAAAAATCAAGTTGACAGGAGGAGAAACATGACTGAACGGGGGACGAGCGTTAGTATCAAACCCCAACAAGCCTGAGTAGGGCAGGGATTCTCATGGCCCACACAAAACTCTTATAAATCAAGGTTCTGGCGTCAGCTTCGTATCTCCTGTTATGTCTCTCCCCAGCTTTGCACACCTCTCGATTAGATAGCTCTGGAAAAAAGATTGTAAATTTATTCAGAATAAACGTACTAATCACACAAACGAACGGGCCCTCTGTTATACATTTCAAGTGGATTACCAACGCATGTTTGGATCCAATCCTGAGCATGGATAAGTAGGTTCGTTATATGATATTGTGATAATGTTGGTGGATATGGGACCTTGGGAAAAGCACTCCTTGCTAGAATTTCGCACATAATTAGAACCTCCTATAAGGAAGACCTGATAAACTCTTAAAGACCTGAAAGGTACAGCAGAAAGGATTATGACCAATTTTCGCAGAATTAATTTGTCTTTGGATCATATAGGTTAAGAACAAGACAATGGGATACTTTGACTCTGCATATGGAATTTAGAACTTCTTAGATACACGACTTCCTACTGCTGACAGTTCAGTGCAACATGTCAGGTGGAAGATACTAGATATAAACTTTGCGATGAAGAATGCATCATATCTTAGACTACCACGCAAAACATCCTATGAGAACACCTAGCATGAGGTACGCGCATCTATGTAACTCTCTCACATCTGATATACTAGAAGATACACTTACACTACATCCTATATTCGGAATACAATATCATAAGATACCCATACATCAGTGCAACATTTCATACCCACGCCTTGGTAGACTCCTTGGGTGACAAATACAATAGATGAAGTTTTAGGTGACTGTATGATTGTCTTTTTTGGTTTTACTCGAAAATTCTAGATATAATCACGTTAAGATCTAAATTTGTAAAGAACCACGACCTTATATTGTGTATTTAGCTAGACTAAAACAAAACTAAACTAAACTAAAGCAAAATAAAACAAAAGGAGAAACTGTTTTACAAAAAAAAAAAAAAAAACATGAAAATAAATCTCAATTGAACAAATAAGTTCATAAG
>NW_028234412.1:39615757-39620757 GCF_977035675.1 Penaeus japonicus
TCAAATTCATTATTCACTTAGTGTATGAATTACATGTTTTATTTTAATTGATTGGTTAATGTGTTTATGCGTTAACAAAGCTTTGGTCAAGATTATTGTGTATTTGGGATGTCAGATAGCGATATCAAATCTAACCAACATTATGTTGTATACGTGTACACTTGCGGGTTCATACATGCATACAAACACACGCACATATATACATATACACATATTTATGGATATATATATATATATATATATATATATATATATATATATATATATATATATATATATATATATATATATATATATACATATATATTTGTGTGTGTAAGTGTGTGTGTGTGTGTGTGTGTGTGTGTGTGTGTGTGTGTGTGTGTGTACATATGTATATATATATATATATATATATATATAGAGAGAGAGAGAGAGAGAGAGAGAGAGAGAGAGAGAGAGAGAGAGAGAGAGAGAGAGAGAGAGAGAGAGAGAGAGAGAGAGAGAGAGAGAGAGAGAGAGAGATAGATATAATCCATACAAAAATAACATTGTTTATTAACACCACTACCAATATCCTTGTTGCCTTTGTCATGGTCATTGCCACCACCCACAGCCGAGTTGCGAACAATGTGGCCAGTTATTGCGCCTAGTCTTGCTCTGCCCACTCCCTCTATGGCCATGTGATGCACACTATGGCCATGTGATTCACACCATGGCCATGTGGTGCTATGGAAGGTCCGTAAATACAGTGTGTTTACTGACATGACAGCGGGATCCATATATGAGAGAATTGTTGATAATTTGTTTGTGTGTTTAATTATTTCTGTGTTTTGCTTGTGGATTCTTGTGTGTAATTGTTTGTTACTTTGTTTCGTTGTCTGTGTCTGTCTGTTTCTCCCTTTTTGCTCTCTCTCCCACTTTTTTACTACATTTATAAATACGCTACATATTTATATTCATTACATAGCTACATTCCTTTCTCACTCTATCTCTCACTTTCTATTTGTCTATCTATTCACTCAAGATTTTTTATGTTTTAACCTTTTCTCTCTCTCTCTCTCTCTCTCTCTCTCTCTCTCTCTCTCTCTCTCTCTCTCTCTCTCTCTCTCTCTCTCTCTCTCTCTCTCTCTCTCTCTCTCTCTCTCTCTCTCTCTCTATCTATCTATCTATCTATCACTCTCTCTCTCTCTCTCTCTCTCTCTCTCTGACCGTGTTTGTTTTTTTAGGCCGCTCTGGTCGGGCTCTCTGGCGACCCCGCCCCCCTTCTAGAACAATGTCCACCTCTGTTCAAGGAATGGAGACTGAGGGCAGATGTGACGCCCTCCGTGAAGTAGACATAGGCGGTGGTGCTATTGCCAACAAGCATGAAGAAAGAATGAGGAAAACAGCAAAGAGGAAGCTACCTGCACCTGACGCTTCTGTGAAAATTACTCCCCCCGGGCACCTCTGTGTCCATTTCAAGAGAGACAGCAAACTCCGGACTCCAGGAGATAAATATCGCTGGATATGCCAGGCTCTCAAAGTGGATCCTTACAATAAAATCAAGGATTCATTGGAATTACGAATTGGACGAAACAATATATACGTTCGCTGCAAGAACGAAAAAATTCTTGCACAGATAACAACAGTCGGAGCAATGGGAGAAGTCCTTGAGAAAGCAAAAGTCTACGGGAAAGGACAATGCACCAACCTCATCGTGTTCGACGTCCCAAAAGAATTAGAGACCGATGATATGACATACGATGGAAAAAAATTAAATGCAAGGCGTTTAAAAATAAATGGGAAGCTGACCCAGCGTGTTGCCATTACATACGAGGGGGATAATCCCCAAGTCAATCAAGCTGGTTGAAGGTATGGCACCCTTTAGGTGTGCCGTCTTCAAATCCTTCACCCCGTTTTGCTCAAATTGCTCCAAGTGGGGACACGGAGCGCGTGCTTGCCCTCGCGACGAACCGCGGTGCCGATACTGCGCTCTCCCCCATTGTAACAAACCCGAGTTTTGTTAACTCACCGCTTGCCAGCAGTGTAATAAAGTTGTAGATTATCCCACTGCTTGCCAAAAGGGTAATAATACAGCGTTCGCCTACCGTGGTGATATAGTTGCAGTTTTGTTTGGTGGTGAGTGAAGTTTAAATCGTGGCAGACTTGATGGTTTATTTCTACGGGAACTTGGTAGCGTGGGGTACAGCTGATAGGCGTGGCAGAGGCACCCGGAGAGGAGTGGGGCGACGTGCCATGCCTGCGAGGGCGAGCGGTCAGAGTCTGCAGGAGGCTGGGTGTGTTCTCTCCAGAGAGGTGGTCTCCAGAATGATGCTAGACTCGACTAACATTGGCAGAACAAAATACGGTTTTAAAGTACATAGCAACTCAAAAAATAGTTCAAGTTACATTCACAGTAAAAACGGTTACAAGAGGGGACAGGCTGTTTGCCAGAGGCAACCTTTATTTATGGCCTGAGGAACAAGGGGAAAAGGGCAAAATACATGAAAGAGTATTGATCATGAATATCCATACAAATAATGATCTTACATATATAATCGAGGACTGAGTGCAATGAGAGCATCATTTTGAGTATAAACAAGATATACTTTCTATGTGAAAGACACTGATAATTGTATAAAACATGGCGTGGGAACACAACGATGGGCTCTGGTCAATTTATAGAAAAGGTACTTTCTTGACCTGGGTCGACGAGGGGAAACAGAACGTAAACCGCAGAATGCACTTGTGCTGAAGCGGTTACACCATGCAAGCGCAGAATGCGCTGATAAGATTTCCGAAGGACAAGATATCCCACGGAAGTGCGTGAACTGCCGCCAAGAGCATAATGCGAATTCTGCATTATGTACATATTTTCCGAAGGATAGGAAAAAGAAATATCAGAAGCAAGTCCTTCCTGCCAAGAACGCCATCCCAGCTCCTTGCCTTACTGATGTGAAGGCCTTCCCACCTCTTCCAAAGAAGAATGTGGCAATCCCTTCAAATAAAGCCCAGGCACCATCCACAGCACCAACACCAACAGGAGCACCAGCTCCTGCAACACCAGACTCAACCCTAGTGCAGTCTCCAGTGCCCACCTCAACTCTACTTCCGGTTCTAACCCCAGCCCCAGCACCGCCCTCGTTGCAACAAGATAAACAAGAGTCTAACCGTGAAATAAAGGAAATGCTGCAAACACTGCTTAAGCAGATGGAACTAATGATGAACCAGCAGGGCCAGATGATGTTCATGATGCAACAGCAAATGGTCCAACAATCTAAATTCTAGGAAAGGATGGTCACCCTCCTGGAGCGACAACAGCCCACACCGCCCGTCGATTTGCATCCGATAATGGACCTTGGAAATGATAGGATAACGACCGATGGCTCCAAGTAATTATTTGACACAATTACTTGAACTAATTAGTGCTCGCTATGCAAAAATTGCGGGATACACTTATTACGACAAACCTAATATGGCTAATCCCTCTACAAGAGGGCTTGGCATATATATAAAGAACTCCATACCATCCAAAGTGATCGATGACAAACGTGACATGTGCTGAATATCTCGGTGTTAAATTATTTCTTGATGGCAAAACTATCATTTTTGTTAATGTATATAATCCGCATGATAGTGAAGAGGTACCTAAACCTCCTGACAATATGATACATGCTTTGCATGCTTTGTTATTTTGTGGAGATTTTAATGTTCACCATATATTAATTTTACTATAGACATTGGTTTGTCTTTGACATGATCAGTGATATAAAAGTTTTTTTTTACCTACCAGATAAAACATGTATATATGTTAACTAGTATAATGCAGCCCCTCAGGTATGTAAGATTTGTGCTTGACTAAGCCCATAACGCAATAGAAGCTTAGCCAGTTTGGATAGATGCTTGACATCTTACCCTGGCTTTTTGCAGGGCATGTAAACTGTTCTGCGAATAAACTATATCAAATCAAATCAATCTCTCTCTCTCTATCTATCTATCTATCTATCTATCACTTTCTCTCTCTCTCTCTCTCTCTCTCTCTCTCTCTCTCTCTCTATCTATCTATCTATCTCTCTCTCGCCACTTCCCCCCCCCTCTCTCTCTCTCTCTCTCTGTCTCTCTCTCTCTCTCTCTCACTCTCTCTCTCGCTCTCTCTCTCTCTCTCTCTATCTATCTATCTATCTCTATCTCCCTCTCTCTCGCCCTCCCCCCCCCTCTCTCTCTCTCTCTCTCTCTCTCGCTCTCTCTCTCTATATCTATCTATCTATCTATCTCTATCTCTCTCTCTCTCTCGCCCCCCCCCCTCTCTCTCTCTCTCTCTCTCTATCTATCTATCTATCTATCTATCTATCTATCTCTCTCTCTCCGCATTTTCCAATTTGATACGAAATTACGGATACCAACAATGCAATCAAAATTCCTTTGAAATGATGAAATGATAAGTAAAATTAAACACTAATATCACTAATGAAAATCACAATGAAAACAAAGAAGCAAATTAATTATATTAAAAACAATAAATAGTGATATAAAAAGCTACACCACAATGATAATATCACTAATACTAATTCTAAAGAAAAAACAAAAAAATACACAAAAATTCACCAAAAACCTAAATTGTTACATCACAATCACGAGAGGAGATAGGCCACTGGTAGGCCTACCTCGATGGATGAGTTTCCTGTTCTCTCTTCTTCTTCTTCTTCTTCTTCTTGCCTCCTTTATCCTCCCTCCTTCTTCCCCTCCTCTTACCCTACACATACACCATTTTTTACGCATCCTCTTGTACATCCCCCCTCCTCCCACCTCCCCCTTCTATGCCTCTCCCTATCCCCTCCCCCCACCTCCTCCTCCTCCCCCTCTCCCATTCCAATTCACACCCTCACTACTCACTCCCCCCCCTTCACTCTACCCTCTCCCCTCCCCCCTTCACTCTACCCTCTCCCCACCCCCCTTCACTCTACCCTCTACCCTCCCCTCTTCACTCTACCCTCTCCCCCTCCTCCCTCCTTCACTCTCCCCTCTCCCCTCCCCTCCCT
>NW_028234412.1:39625757-39630757 GCF_977035675.1 Penaeus japonicus
AAAGGAGAGGAGGGGAAAACAAATTAAGAGAAGCATGTATATCAAAAGTAGAGAAAAAAGTGTTTTGATAAAAGAAATCAGAGATAAAAAAAAGGAGAGATAAAAAAAAAAAAACAATAAGTAAGTAGAGGAAATACATAGTAAAAGAAATAGAGGAAAAGAAAGAGAGAGAGAAATAGATAGATAGAGAGATAGACAGACAAAAATAAATATAGGGAAAGCGAGAGAGAGAGCGAGAGAGAGACCGAGATAGAAAGAGAGAGACAGAGAGACAGAGATAGAAAGAAAGAGAGAGAGAGAGACCGAGATAGAAAGAGAGAGAGAAACAGAGAAAGAGAGAGAGAGAGAGAGCAGAGAAAGACAAAGAGAAAGAGAGAAAAAATGAGAGAAACAGTTTTAAGAGACAGACTTGCAACAGCTGACGTCGCCAACACCGCCACGTCATTTCGACAGAGAACTTCATATCACGTGATCTCCAGCAATGCCCTCTGAAGGGAGCCATTGTTTGGGTGAGGTGGGGAGGGGAGGGGGAGGGAAGGGGAGAGGAAGGGAAGGGATTAGGGGAAGGGGAGAGGAAGGGAAGGGGAGGGGAGGGAGGGAGGGGGTAAGGGGAGAGATTAGGGGAAGGAAGGGAGGGAGGTATGGGGAGAGAAGGGGAGGGAGGGAGGGGGTAAGGGAAGAGGAAGGGAAAGAGGGGGTTAAGGGGAGGGATTAGGGGAAGGGAGGGAAGGAGGGGGTAAGGGGAGAGGAAGGGAAGGGATTAGGGTAAGGGAGGGAATGGAGGGGGGAGCAGAAAAGAAAGAGAGGGACACCGTAAGGAGAGAAGAGGGAAGAGATAGGGAGGGTAGGGAGGGGGGTGGAGAAGGGGAAGAGGAAGAGAGGAGAGGGAAGGTTTAAGAGGGAAACGGAGGGGGATAAGGGGAGTGGGAGGGAGGGAGGGGGTAAGGGAAGGGAGGGAAAGAGGGGGTTAAGGGGAGGGATTAGGGAAAGGAAGAGAGAAGCAAGGAAAGGGGAGGCGAAGGGGGGTCGGGATTGAGATAGAGGGAGGGGGCGTAATGAAGGGATGAAGAGAAAGGGAAGGGAGGAGAAAGGGGAAAGGGATATAGGTTCACATCTAAAGCTTCCGTTTGGTAAAAAAAAATACATATCATACAAAGTTTTTGACAAATAGGCCTATGTCTTCAATCAAAATTATAAATCATATCATTGTACACCCCCCCCCACACACACACACTCCCCTATTAAAAAAATAAATAAGTACCATGATTATATGATGAAATCCTAGACAAAATTTTGATGTAAGCCATGGTCGGAGTCTACACACCTCGAGATAATGTGTACACCCGTAAGGCGAGGTGTACACACGTAGGATCGACTCCGACCGTGGGTTATAAAATGATTATGTACAACACTTAAACAGGGGTAAGATAGTCTATAAATGAGCTTCGTATTTTATGGATGTTGGTAATTATCGGAAAATCTTTCCGCCGCGATATTTCAATTGTGTTTGTGCTTGTGAGGACTGTGTGCGTGGGAAAGAGATGAGTGGTTGGATGCTTGTTTTATTAAAAGTTGTGCTTTTTAATAACAGACGTATCGCTGTCTGGGTATTCATGGAGTAATTTGAATGCGAATGTTGCATCATATTGCTTTATTAAGTCATATATTTTAGTATATTAGATCTATCAAAGGTATCACTAGGTGTTATCCCCTTTCCTAAGATAACACCGCCTTAAATAGATATAAAGCAACCACGATTGTTTATGTAAGGAATCTCTGATCAAATACAAAAGTCTACAATGATTGGCAACTTTTATTTTGACTTCATTGCTATGCGGATTTCCATTGTAGATGTTGTTTGTTTTGATGCATAGGAGGTAAAAAAAAATAAAAAATAAAAAAAAACATTATATAACATTGAAGCTATCTTCATTGATTTCTTTTTTTAAGAGATTCTAATATTCACGAATGCAACTTAATTTTGGTAGAATACTTTAGTAATACATGAGAGTCGTCCAGAAACCATTAATCGTTTTTTTTTTTTCTTTCGTTTGAATAAAATCATCAGGGCTGGTTTCTTCATGGCGAGTGACTGAAAAGGGAAAACTGATTGAATATTCTTATAATTCGCAAGATTTATAAGTGAAATAAACTAAATATTGACTACTTTTATAATTCGCATTATTAAAAAAAAAAAAAGACTATTCTTATAATTCGCATGATTAAAAGATAAAATAAAAAAGTATTGACTATTCTTATAATTCGCATGATTAAAAAAAATAGATAGCTGAGTGTTTGAAAAAAAAATTAATCTTTAGATTTCATTCATTCACTGGGATTGTTCACTGATATGGAAGTCGGTAGCAATGTATAATCAATTGTTGATTTACTCTCAACTCGCTAGAAACTTTGGTATGTATTTCATGCAACAATTAATAACAGGCTTTTCCAGCTGCCCGGGGATATTCCTTAGTGTTGCATTCGCCGACTTCATATTTGCAAGTTGCACTGATTAGTGAAAGAATTGCATATGGATTTGCTCATGGTTGTAAAGGGAGGTTTTACGCACCGGAGGAAGGAGGAGGGATATTTAGTAGAATATTATAAATATCATGAACGTGAGTACTTATCTCTTAGGATATTGTACTTATCTTATCTCTTGTACTTATCTCTTAGGATATTGTAATTATATCTTAGGATATTGTTCCTATGACTAATTTGGGTTCCTTTTTTTTGGTTTCTTATAGCGATGACAAGAAGCTGTATCTTCGTGTTGTCTCTCCTGTTGCGTCGATGGACACAGGACGGCATTGGTGTCCTATTATGTCCTATGTCCTATTCGCGTCTCTATGCAGGACTGACGGCCTCGCTACAGACTTGCTTCCTTACGATTCTAAAAGCAAAGAAAAGGAAAGAGTTTAGGAATTTTGAAAGGTAGTCAGTGACAGGGAACCTCTGAATGATAGAGCAAAGGAGAGATTTAGATTAAGTGTGAAATACAGTCAGGAAGATTTGCATAAATCATGAAATACAGTCACTGACAGTGAAGCTTTGAGTAATCGACGAAAGGAAAAAAATAAATAAGATACGAAATACAGTCATTTTCAATAAAACTAAAAACTAAAAAACTAAAAAAAAAAAAAACTAAAAAAAAAAAAAAAAAAAAAAAAAAGGTCAAGAGTTAAAAAAAAGTCAGCCCTCTAGAGTGTCAGTAACGACCAAGATCAGGACAGAGCGAGACCGTCCCTGAGGCTTGTTGGCTGACTTCGAACCCCGGGGTCAAGGTCATGTTCTCACGTGAGAGGCAGATTAACCTACGCTTTTGCTCGCGGGTTTTACTGGGTTTCCCTTTTTTTTTTTTTTTTTTTTTTTTTTTTTTTTTTTTTTTTTTTTTTTTTTTTTTTTTACACTTGGTCAACGGTGCAAAACATATGGATTATAGACCTTTTGTAGTTGTTGTTTTTCCTTTCCGTTGTAGAATGCGAGCTTTCTTTGTATCTTATCAAATTAACTGCGTCTATTAATCTTTCTATTTCTATTTTCGTTTATTTTATCATTTCTTCTCTGGATGAAGGATAATCTCAAATATCAGAAATAGATGATTATCTACGACTACAAATGAACTAATTGTGTTTACGAAGATAAAAACTGAATAAACAGATAGCAGATTTATATATTTATAACATTATTTATAATTATATTTATCTCATTACCTTGACTTTCCGTTTCTAGACTTTTTTCGTTCTCTAAGCTTTCTTTGTAATTAAGCTTTTGTTCACATCTTGTTTGATTATTCATTATATATATATTTTTTCTTTCGTTCTTTCTTTCTTTACTTTTCTTTTTTTATTATTTTCATTTTTATTTTTATTTTTTTTTCTTTCTTTTTCTTTCCTTCTTTCTTTTCTTTCTTTCTTTCTTTCTTTTCTTTCTTTTTTTTCTTTCTTTCTTTCTTTCTTTTCTTTCTTTTTCTTTTCTTTTTTTTGCAATAATTCAGTTACACGATAGTCATGATTTTATTTAACTCTAAAGAACTGTACTCGACATTACGTTATTGAATCAAAGCGACAAAGAAATATTTATGGAGACAAAAGCAATTTGGATAGAGTAGTGTGTTGGTGTACATGTGGTATAGTAAAAGTAAGAGTTTTAACGATGAATTAACTTCATGCGATTATGTTTAAATTACCAAATGCTATAGAAAAAAAATGTTATTTTGTTTGATTATTCATTTTATATTTTTTTGCCTTTTTTTCCTTTTTTTTTTCTTTTCCTTTTTTTTCTTAGTTATTACTCGAATACATATATAAATAATCAAATGCTATGCAAAAAGAAAAAGTTGTTACTCTAAAACATAAGTAAATAATCAAATGCTATGAAAAAAAAAGAAAAAAAAAGTTGTTACTCTAAGGTCTAACATCTCAAGAATATAAAATTGATAAACACGTATTTTATATAAATGCTCCCTAACAGTTGCCGACATGCGTGACTTGCAGCGCGAAGGACGATGACGATTCCATAAGACTTTTATTCTTTGTCCACTTTCCTTCGTCTTCCATCGCCCGGACGAAGGACGTGGCAATCGTTCCAATAATATTTCGTAAAAGGCGGCTGGACGAAGTGAAAACAAAGCGACTCGGGATGCGGCTAGTGTGAAGGCCATGGCGAATATCATGGGACGAGTACCATGTTTAGCCTTAGGTTGCATGTGCATCGTCTGCAATGATGATTAAGAGTTTGAGATACGTTTTTTTTTTTCTTTTCTTTTTCTTTTTCTTTTTAAGTCTTTATTTTCAGATTTTGATGATAGGCTTATGTGATTTTTATATTGATTTCCTAACCTTTCATGTTTGGAATTGAATGAAAACTTTTTTTCTTCTTCTTTTTTTTCTTATCATTGTTATTATCATCATTCTTATTATTTTCATTATCATTTTTTTCTCATTATCATCATTACTATCATTACTTTATCATTATCATCATTGCTATTAAGTAATTAC
>NW_028234412.1:39640757-39643257 GCF_977035675.1 Penaeus japonicus
TCCGACTTCTCGTCGACTTCGTCGTGTCTTCGTCGACTTCTTCGTCGTGTCTTCGTCGTGTCTTCGTCGACTTCTTCGTCGTGTCTTCGTCGTGTCTTCGTCGACTTCTTCGTCGTGTCTTCGTCGACTTCTTCGTCGTGTCTTCGTCGTGTCTTCGTCGTGTCTTCGTCGACTTCTTCGTCGTGTCTTCGTCGTGTCTTCGTCGACTTCTTCGTCGTGTCTTCTTCGTGTCTTCGTCGTGTCTTCGTCGACTTCTTCGTCGTGTCTTCGTCGTGTCTTCGTCGACTTCTTCGTCGTGTCTTCGTCGTGTCTTCGTCGACTTCTTCGTCGTGTCTTCGTCGTCTTCTTCGTCGTGTCTTCGTCGTGTTTTCCGTCGGTTCTTCGTCGTGTCTTCGTCGACTTCTGTGTCTTCGTCGTGTCTTCGTCGTGTCTTCTCGCGTTCTTCTTCGTCGACTTCGCCGTGTCTTCGTCGACTTCTTCGTCGTGTCTTCTTCGTGTCTTCGTCGACTTCGCCGTGTCTTCGTCGACTTCTTCGTCGTGTCTTCTTCGTGTCTTCGTCGACTTCGCCGTGTCTTCGTCGACTTCTTCGTCGTGTCTTCGTCGTGTCTTCGTCGTGTCTTCGTCGACTTCTTCGTCGTGTCTTCGTCGTGTCTTCGTCGACTTCTTCGTCGTGTCTTCGTCGTGTCTTCGTCGACTTCTTCGTCGTGTCTTCGTCGTGTCTTCGTCGACTTCTTCGTCGTGTCTTCGTCGTGTCTTCGTCGACTTCTACGTCGTGTCTTCGTCGTGTCTTCGTCGACTTCTACGTCGTGTCTTCGTCGTGTCTTCGTCGTGTTTTCGTCGACTTCTACGTCGTGTCTTCGTCGTGTCTTCGTCGACTTCTTCGTCGTGTCTTCGTCGTGTCTTCGTCGACTTCTACGTCGTGTCTTCGTCGTGTCTTCGTCGACTTCTTCGTCGTGTCTTCGTCGTGTCTTCGTCGACTTCTTCGTCGTGTCTTCGTCGTGTCTTCGTCGTGTCTTCGTCGACTTCTTCGTCGTGTCTTCGTCGACTTCTTCGTCGTGTCTTCGTCGTGTCTTCGTCGTGTCTTCGTCGACTTCTTCGTCGTGTCTTCGTCGTGTCTTCGTCGACTTCTTCGTCGTGTCTTCGTACACTTCTTCGTCGTGTCTTCGTCGTCTCTTCGTCGACTTCTTCGTCGTGTCTTCTTCGTGTCTTCGTCGTCTCTTCGTCGACTTCTTCGTCGTGTCTTCTTCGTTTCTTCGTCGTCTCTTCGTCGACTTCTTCGTCGTGTCTTCTTCGTGTCTTCGTCGACTTCTTCGTCGTGTCTTCGTCGTGTCTTCGTCGACTTCTTCGTCGTGTCTTCGTCGTGTCTTCGTCGACTTCTTCGTCGTGTCTTCGTCGTGTCTTCGTCGACTTCTTCGTCGTGTCTTCGTCGTGTCTTCGTCGACTTCTTCGTCGTGTCTTCGTCGTGTCTTCGTCGACTTCTTCGTCGTGTCTTCGTCGTGTCTTCGTCGTGTCTTCGTCGACTTCTTCGTCGTGTCTTCGTCGTGTCTTCGTCGACTTCTTCGTCGTGTCTTCGTCGTGTCTTCGTCGACTTCTACGTCGTGTCTTCGTCGTGTCTTCGTCGACTTCTACGTCGTGTCTTCGTCGTGTCTTCGTCGACTTCTTCGACAGACAGACGTTTTCCAAGGAAGGAAGGGTTTCCGTCGCTGAATGCGGAGCGGAGAGAAATGATTCGTTATTATACGGACGGTAAAGGTCGGTTCCCATTTGGTATAGAGGTTGTTTGTTCTAAGTTGAGATATGCATAAAAGAACATGATACAAAAAAGTCATCTA
This sequence comes from Penaeus japonicus, assembly GCF_977035675.1. Classification (NCBI taxonomy): domain Eukaryota; kingdom Metazoa; phylum Arthropoda; class Malacostraca; order Decapoda; family Penaeidae; genus Penaeus; species Penaeus japonicus. The sequence continues at coordinate 39,642,590 of NW_028234412.1, forward strand.
AAAAATGAATTGATAAGTCATTTGATTGGAATATATATATATATCTATATATAAATATATATATATCTATATAAAAAATATATATATATATATATATATATATATTTTTTTTTTTTTTTTTTTCTTTTTTTTTTTTTTAATCCTGTGTGATTATCATGATCATTATTGTGGTTGTATGTTATCATTGTTATTATCATGATAAATATTGCAAGTTCTAGGAGTAGAATTATATTTGTCATGTCATTTATTTTCAATTAGTGTTTGATGCTCTGTGATATCAATACTGCACTATTTATATTATCCATTATCATAATTATTATTATCATGATAAATATGCAAAAGTTCTAAGTAGAATTTATTATTATTCAATTTGTCATTTCATTAGTATGTTGAATGCTGTTGTATTATTATACTTATTATTTACTTATAACTATATCATATATATTATTATATTCGTTATTACTACTATCATTATCATCGTCATAATCATCATCCTTATCATCATCATTTTTATCATTAATTTTGTTATTATCAATATCATCATTGTTATAATTTATCATTTTATTCATCATCATTAGTATATGTATCATCATTATCATTATCTTTATTATCGTTGGAAATATCATAATATTTTACACGCAAATACAGTGATCGAAATAAGAATGCAG
>NW_028234412.1:39655757-39658257 GCF_977035675.1 Penaeus japonicus
CAGAAAATAAGCAAAGACACGAATAGACAGATCGATAAATAGACAGCGCCATCTATGAAGTCTCCCTGCAAGTTCCGAGACACGTGACTGACCTAAGACGGTTTAACTGAGGTCGCGTGAGTTAGCAAAGCGTGCTGTAACGAAAACAAAAATAGCCTAAGATAACAACAGCAACAACTATGACAAAAGGTAACCAAGAAAAAACAAAAAACAAAATGTTGTATCATAAACAACAGGAAGAAAAAAAAAACTCACAAAAACAACATCAGCAATAATAACATAAACAAAACAAAATCAGCTGTGACGGCATACATAAATAAGTGCAACAGAATCATTGCAAATGGCCGATGGCAACAGGAATAGAGTCTAGGATGACAATAATAATGTTATTGGTAATTTTGATACTAATAATAGCAATGATGACACAATTATGATGATAATGATGGTAATTATAGTGACGATAATACCAATAAGAAAGATGTCTACGTGATGTCAGTATGATGTCTATGTGATGTTATGCATGATGTTATGATGTGAATAAGAAGGGAAAGAAAAGAAAAAAGAGAGAAAAGAAAAAGGGAAATGAAGAAAAGAGAAGATAGAAGGAAAAAAAATAAAGAAAAAATAATAAAGAAGAGAGGAGGAGAAGAAGCAAGAGGAGGTGGAAGAAGAAGAGGAGGAGGAGAAAGAAGAAGAAGAAGAAGAAAGAGAAAAGGAGGAAGAGGAGGAGGAGGAGGAAAAGAGTGCCCCCCCAACCCACCCCCCCCCCCACCCCCCCCCCCCCCTCCCCCCACCCCCCACCCCCCCCCACCCCCCCCCCCCCCCCCCCCCCCCCCCACCCCCCCCCCCCCACGTATGCCGTTACCTCCCTAAGAACAAGAGGAGGAAGAAGAAGAACAGGAGAAGGAGGAGAAGAAGGTGAAGGAGCAAGAGGAAGAGGTGGAGGAGGAGGAGGAGGAGAAGGAGGAGGAGGAGTCAGGCACAAGCGAGTCAATATTTGCTGCCACGTGACTCTTTCTCTCGTGGGAAGGGAGGGGGAGGGGAAGGAGGAGGAGGAGGAGGAGGGGTAAGAGGAGGAGGGGGAGAAGGAGGAGGACTAGGAGGAGGAGGAGGGGGAGGAAGGGGAGGAGGAGGAGGTGGAGGAGGACTAGGAGGAGGAGGAGGAGGTGGAGGACGGGGAAGGGCTAGGGGAGGGAGGAGGGGAAGAGAGGGTTAAGAGTAGTATGAGAAGTGAGATGAAGAATATGAAAAGAAGGAATGGAGGAACGATGAGGAGTGGAGGGAGGGAGGGAGGGAGAATGGGGAGGGGGGGCTCTAAGGGAGAGGATATGAGGGAGTAGGAGGGGGGAGGGGAGAGAAGAGGAGGAAGAGGAAGAGGAGGAGGAGGAGGGATGAGGCAGATAAAGGGAGGAGTAGGAGGAGGTGGGATAGGGCAGAGAAAAGATGAGGCAGATATTTGGAGGAGGAGTAGGAAGAGGAGAAGGAGGGATGGGGAGAGAAAAGGAGGAGGGAGAGAAGGAAGACAAATGATGAGAAGGAGGGATGGGGAGAGAAAAGGAGGAGGGAGAGAAGGAAGACAAATGATGAGAAGGAGGGATGGGGAGAGAAAAGGAGGAGGGAGAGAAGGAAGACAAATGATGAGAAGGAGGGATGGGGAGAGAAAAGGAGGAGGGAGAGAAGGAAGACAAATGATGAGAAGGAGGGATGGGGAGAGAAAAGGAGGAGGGAGAGAAGGAAGACAAATGATGAGAAGGAGGGATGGGGAGAGAAAAGGAGGAGGGAGAGAAGGAAGACAAATGATGAGAAGGAGGGATGGGGAGAGAAAAGGAGGAGGGAGAGAAGGAAGACAAATGATGAGAAGGAGGAGGAGAATAAATATGAGAAATGAGGAGGGAGAAGTATGAAATGAAAGAAGAGGAATGTAAAGATGATTAAATAAACAGACAAAAAAAGTGATAATGATAATGATGATATTTATGATAATGGAAACAATGATGATAATGCCAAAAATGTTTAAAATAATGATAATGATGATAACAATAATGATATTGATAATGATAATGATGATTATGATCATGATTATGATAATGTGTGTGTGTGTGTGTGTGTGTGTGTGTGTGTGTGTGTGTGTGTGTGTGTGTGTGTGTGTGTGTGTGTGTGTGTGTGTGTGTGTGTGTGTGTGTTGAATTTGAGGCTGATGGTAGACAATTCTAATCTGTAATAACGGCAGCAAGAAAGGAAAATACGTCTAGGAAAGGCGTCTCTTGATTATGTTTATTGCAACGTTTCAGCTCTAACCTTCTGAGGCATTTTCAAGCTAGAAAAAAATAACACAGTTTTATAATCTCTTTGTGGACATTTAGTAAAGATTTATATTGGCAAAGTTATTCTCCTGTCTGAGTTTAGAACAAATAAATAACAATAAATGTTGAAAAGGAAATCTCTTGGGATGAGAAAAACAAGAAATTTAGAGGAAATAGTATCAGTTTCTTCATTGTTA
>NW_028234412.1:39674236-39696736 GCF_977035675.1 Penaeus japonicus
CCCTGCCTCACCTCTTTCGTCCCATCATCCTACCTCCTTTCCCCCCTCCCCCCCATCTTCTGTACCTCACGTGGCCACCGTTTTATACAACCACGAAAGTATATGCAGATCTTGACATCTCTTGACAGCAAAATGACTTCACTATGGAACAGATAAAAAAAAAATGAAGTAAAAAAAAAAAGCGACAGAGAGAGAGAGAGAGTGAGAGAGAGAGAGAGGAGAAAAAAAAGGCAAAACAAAACAAAGCAAAAATTGGGGGAACATCTTGTACAATCTTTCCCCTCCTCCCCTTCTCCTCCTCCTCCTCCCTCCTCCTCCTCCCTCCTCCCACTCCTTCTTCTATTTTTCCCTTTCCTACTCTTCTTCATCTTCCTGAACTCTCTCATTTTTTATGTCGAGTTGTAATACAGAAAGAAGGAAAGAACGAGAATCATTATTTATTCATTGATAGAGGAGAGAGGGAGAGAGAGAGAGAGGTGTGTGTGTGTGAGAGAGAGAGAGGCATAAAGAAAGAGAGAGACAGAGAAAGAAAGAGACAGAGACAGATATATATATATATATATATATATATATATATATATATATATATATATATATATATATAAAGAGAGGCGAGAGAGAGAGAGAGAGAGAGAGAGAGAGAGAGAGAGAGAGAGAGAGAGAGAGAGAGAGAGAGAGAAAAAAGAGATATAGAGAGAAAGAGACGGAGAGAGAGAAAAAAAGAAAAATAGAAAGAGGGGAAATGTATGCGTTTTCTCTCTCTCTCTCTCTCTCTCTCTCTCTCTCTCTCTCTCTCTCTCTCTCTCTCTCTCTCTCTCTCTCTCTCTCTCTCTCTCTCTCTCTCTCTCTCTCTCTCTCTCTCTCTCTCTCTCTCTCTCTCTCTCTCTCTCTCTCTCTCTCTCTCTCTAGCTCTCAGTTCTACGCATGTTTCTCTCCCTTTGTATTTTATCTTCTTAAGTATATTAGAGATTACACATGGAACTCAACCTGATGTTAGGTACCAATACTCCTGAATACGCATGCCAGTTCCTTCTAAAAGTCAATAGTTTTATACGTGAGTGAAAGAGAGAGAGAGAGAAAGAGAGAGAGAGAGAGTAACTAAGATAAAGAGAGAGAAAAAGCGAAAAAGAAAGAGAGAGAGCTCAAAAAAGAGAGAAAAGAGAGAGAGAGAGAGAGAGAGAGAGAGAGAGAAATGAAGACAGCCACGAAGATTAAAGCATTTTTTTCCACATTTGTATAAATATTAATTCATTATTCATCCGACTGTCTCTTCTCTCCTTCACCTTCGCCCGTGCCTTACACATTTCTTTATCATATAAACATGTACATATATCCCTTTTTATCATTGCATTATCAAGGTCCTGCTTATCCACTGTCACTCCTCCCCCCTCCCCCCTCTACTGGAGGTCATGCAAGAGGACACGTCAGTGCGTCTTGCCCCTTTTCTTTCCCCTTCTTTCACACTCTTTCGCCTCCTCCTTTTTTCTTCATTTTCTTATTTTTCCTCTTCTCCTCCTTTTCTTCATTTTTTTCTCTTTATTCTCCTCCTTCTTCTTCCTCCTCCTGCCCCTTTTTTCCTGACTCTTCCTCCTCCTCCTCCTCTTCCTTCCTTACTCTTCCTCCCCCTTTTCTCATCTACTTGTCCCCTTCCTCTCTTACTCTTCTTTATTTTTTATCCTTCCTTTCCTCCCTCTTCTTTTTCTTCCTCCTCCTTATCCCCTTTCTTCTCTTCACCTTTCCTTCACACTCTTCCCCCTCCCCTCCCCTCTCCCACTCTCTGTATCCTCGTTTATCCTCTGTTTATGTTTCCATATGATCCTCCCTCTCTCTCTCTCTCTCTCTCTCTCTCTCTCTCTCTCTCTCTCTCTCTCTCTCTCTCTCTCTCTCTCTCTCTCTCTCTCTCTCTCTCTCTCTCTTTCTCTTTCTCTCTCTCTCTCTCTCTCTCTCTTTCATTAGTTTAAAATGTTTTTTCTCATTTCAAAAGTATATCAAACCTTTTATTTTAAAATAAAACAGCTTTAATCTCTATAACAATTTCTACTCTTAATTCTTTACTAAATTAATATGAATATTTTTTACCCTCAGTATTATCCCTTGTTATCCTTCAAAATCTTTTACTTTGAGAGATAGAAATATATATTTATAAAAAAAAGAAAAAAAAACAGATGAAAATGCAAATTAACCAAAATAAAGTAAAACAGTAAAGATAATAAAAAATAAATAAATAAAAAACATTCGTTAATCAAGGTTAAAAAACAAAAACGAATCTATTTCATAGAACAAATGTTTCCTGATACTTTGGATTAACAACATAATTACACAATACTACTTGACATGTATTTACATAATAATGTGTAGCGTAAAATATTTCCTTTCCAGGGAAATGTCAGATGTTTATCATATAAAGATGATATGTTTGATGATTAATTGATATTAAAGCCAAAACAAAAGGTAAATTTGGTGTATTAAATGTTTTGTATCTGCTAATGACCATTTCTTCGATAATTTTACGTTGATAACTTCTGATAGTAATTAGTAATGAGAGTGATGATAGTAATTGTAATAATGATTATTATAGCAATGGTAATGATAATGATAATAGTTATAATGATATCAATGATGATGATAATCATGACTATAATGATAATAGCAATGAAGATAAAGACAATGATAATGATAATAATTCTATAATTATCCTTGTAATCCTCATTATTGTTGCTATTATCGTTATCCTTGTATGATAATAATCATGATGATGCTAATCATTATAATCATAATGATAATAAGGATGATAAAAATAATAACAATAATGAAGACAACAATGATAATAATTGCAACAATGATTACCATGATAATCATAGATAAAAATGATAATGATGATAAAGGATAATGATCAGATAAAAACAATAATGATGATAATGATGATGATAATAATAGCATCAATAATAACAAAAATGATAATGATAACAATGATGATAATGATAACAATGATAATGATTTATGATAGTCAAAAAGCGTAAACAGTGATAATGAAAATGATACTAACAATATTGACCAGAATATAAAGTTCATGAAAATAGTGATAATAATTATGATAACAAAGATGATACAAATGAAAAGTGATTAAGAAATGATAAAAATGATAGAATTAATAATGATAATAACGATAATGATGGTGACAATAATAAAAAGATGATAATAATAACAATGATAATGATAATAGTGCTAATATTAATGCAGGAACAACACAACAACAGCAACAACAACAACAGTATTCAAAGTAGCAGTGGATGGTAGCGGTACTAAGAGCGGTTAGGGGGGGGGGGAAGTAGGCTAGGAGAAGAGGGGAGGAGGGAAGGAGGAGAATAGGAGAGGAAGACGAGAGGAAGAGGAGAGGAGGAGAAGACGAGAGGAAGACGAGAGGAAGAGGAGAGGAGGAGAAGACGAGAGGAAGAGGAGAGGAGGAGAAGACGAGAGGAAGAGGAGAGGGAGAGGAGGGGAGAAAGAGTGAGGGCGTGAAGGAGAGGGAAAAAAAGAGAAGGAGGAGGAAAAGGAAAAGAAGAGGAGGAGGAGGGATGAGGAAAGGCGAAAGAGGAAGGAAAAAAAGGAGGAAGAAAAGGGGACAGAGTGGGAGAGGAAATGTATGAATTAGAGAAAGAGAGAGAGGAAATGAAGAAGAGGAAGAGGGCTCACCCTTCCCCCCATCTCCTCTAACCTGCCCCTAACCTCCTCCTCCCCCTACTTCCACCACCAGCTCCTCCTCCCTCTTTCCCTCCTGCTCCACCACCTCATCCTGCCCCAATCTCCTCTTCCTCCTCCTCCCCCAACCTCCTCAACCTCGCCCCTCTCCCCCCTCTTCCTACCCCCCCTACTTCTACCACCTCCTCCTTCTCCCTCTTCCCCAACCTCCTCAACATCGCCCCTCTTCCCCCTCCCTCCTCTTCCTCCTCCCCCAACCTCCTCAACCTCGCCCCTCTTCCCCTCCTTTTCCTCCTCCCCCCTCTTCCTCTTCCTCCCCCCACCCCCCACCCCCCACACCATCCTACCCCCTCCCTCTTCCCCTCCTTTTCCTCCTCCCCCCTCTTCCTCGTCCTCCCCCCAACCCCCACTCCCCACACCATCCTACCCCCTCCCTCTTCCCCTCCTCTTCCTCCTCCCCACCCCCACCCCCACCCCCCTCTTCCGACAGGCGCACAAAGGGGAAAGTAAAAAAAAAAAAAAACAAACATCAAAAACAAAAAAACACACACAAAAAAAAAAAACAAAAAACAACACAAAATCACAAATTCTTCTCTCTTCTTCTCACTTTTTCTCTTTCTCTCTCTCTCCGAGAGACGCGAGTTATGCAGTTGTCAGCGTCCCTCACTTACTCAACGAGGCGCAGCGTCCTCGAAGTCACCTTCCGTGCGTTGGGGGAGGGAGGGAGGGGAAGGGGGTGGAAGAGGGGGGAGGGGGAAGGGGTGGAAGAGGGGGGAGGGGAAGGGGAAGGGAGGGGGAGGGGGAAGGGGTGGAAGTGGGGGGAGGAGAAGGGGGTACGAAGTGGGGATGAGAGGGGGAAGAGTGGAAGTGGGGGGGAAGGGGAGGGGAAGTGGGAATGAGAGGGGGAGGGGGTAGGAAGTGGGGAGTGGGGGTAGGTTTAGGGGTGTGGGTGTAAATGGGGGAAGGGGGAGTGTATGGGCATGGGGAACAAGGGGGGGGGGTAGGTGGGGAAAGGGGATAAGAAGGGGAAGTAAGAAGGTGGTTGGGGAAAGAGGTAAAGTAGCAGGTCGTAGGTGGTACGAAAGGAAAGAATGAGAGAGAAAGAAAATGGAGGGAGATGGAAGAAGTCGGAGTAAGAGGGAGAAGAAAAAAAGGGAAGGAAGATCAAGCAAAAGGGGTAGGAATCAAAGGAAACAAGAAGAAGGAAGAAGACAGGTTAAGAGGAGGAGGGGAAGGAAGAGGAAGAAGCAGAAATGGAAGAAGATACGAAGTAAGAAGAAGAAGAAGAGACACAGACGGAAGAAGAGGAAAGGGAGGAGAGAGAAGAAGAAGAGGAAGATGAGAAGGGAGAAGAGGCAGAGGAAGAAGAGGGGGAGGAGGAAGAGGAGGAGGGAGAAGAGGCAAAGGAAGAAGATGAAGAGGAGGGATGGAGGTCAGAGTCAGAGGAAGATAGGGGTGTAAGAGGCAGAGGAAGAAGAAGGAGGAATGCGGACGAAGAGGCAGAGGAAAGAAGAGGAAAGAGGAGGAGAGAACGAGGTGGCTGGAGGAAAAGAAGATGAAAGAGAGGAGAGGGAGTAAGAGGGAGAAGAGGCAGAGGAAGAAGAGAAAGAGGAGGAGGGAGAAGGGGCAGAGGAGGAAGAAGAGGAAGAGGAAGAGGAGGAGGAGGAGGAGGACAGGGGGCAGGGTCACTCCATCCACAAAGGAAAGGCGAGACGGCGGCGTCAACCGCATTTCACGTGAGTGCTTAACCCCAATACGGGCGCCATCTTGCCCTCCGCGGGCGGCAGCTGCGGGCGGGGGAAGGGTGGGGGTGGGAGTGGAGGGTTGAGATGGAGGAGGGCAGCGGAAGAAAGGGGCATCAGAGGGCATGAGGAGGTGAAGGAGAGAGAGAGAGAGAGAGAAAGATGAAGACATACAGAGAGATCACTCACTTTATTATCTATCTATGATTATGTAATTTGTTAATTTGTCTTTTTTTATCTACATAATCATTTGTATTTGCTCAGTTATTATACCTATACTTTCAGTTATTTCTCTCTTTCGTTGTCTACCAGGCATCGCTTCACGGAAAAAAAAAAAAAATCCACTTATATATATAATTATATATTATATATATATATATATATTATATATATATAATATAAATAACTATATATGGATATATATATATATTCCATTATATATATATATATATATTATAATTATATATATATTATATATATATAGGGGGTATATATAGATATTATATATCCATATTTCTATATATATATATATATATATATATTATATATATATATAGTGGATATATTTATATATCCATATATGATATATATATATATATCCATATATATATATATATACATATATATATATATTATATATTATATATATATATTTATATATATTCATTTATTATATATATTCCAATATATATAACTATATATATATATATATCCATATATATATATATATATAAAATATATATATATATATATATATATTATATATATATACATACATATATATGTAATAGTGAGCAGGAGCATAATAGAGTGAATGGAGCAGAGAGAGAGAGAGAAAGAGAGAGATGAGAGAGAGAGGGAGAGAGAGAGAGAGGGGGGGGGGGGGTGGGGGGGGGGGTGGAAAAGAGCAAGAGAAACAGAGAAAGAAGAGAGAGAGGTTAAAAAGAAAAGGAACCCGTTTAAAAGAAAAACTAAAGAGGAGATAGAGAGCCTAAAAAAAAAAAAAAAAGACTAAAAAGAGGGGAAAAAGCGAGGAGAGAAAAGGGGAGAGAAAAGGAGATGAGAGAGAGGAGGAGAGAGAGATGTCGAGAGAGGAGAGAGAGAGTGAGAGAGAGAGAGAGAGGAGAGATGAGAGAGAGAGAGAGGAGAGAGAGAGAGGAGAGAGTCGTAGGGGAGATGCGGAGAGAGAGAGAGAGAGAGAGAGAGAGAGAGAGAACGTAACACTTACCCTCCCCCCCTCACCAACCAACCCACCCTACCCCACCCCACCCCACCCCACCCCAAGAGACACACACACACACACACACACACACAAAGAGCCGCACGGAGGGGGCAGCAGCACAGCGCCATAGGGAAGAGCCAATCTCTCTCCTCCGCGGCCGGCCGGACTGATGAGTGTATGTAATAACTAACGCTGGGGTTGGCGTTACGGCTAATTTTCATAGGGGGGAAGGAAAAGGGAGGCGTCCCGTCTACCTCTTTGGCGACGAGGAGGAGAGTCGAGGGACGGCAAAGGGGGGGAGGAGGGGGAGAGGAAGCGGGAGGGGTAGGAGGGGGAGGGGAAAGGGTAACAGGGGGAGGAGGGGGAAGGGAAAGGGTAACAGGGGGAGGGAAGCGGGAGGGGGAGGAGGGGTAGGAGGGGGAGGAAGGGGGGAGGGGAGGGGAAAGGGTAACAGGGGGAGGGAAGCGAGAGGGGGAAGGGGGGTAGGAGGGGAGGAAGGGGGGAGGGGAGGGGTAGGGGGGGTAGGAGGGGAGGAAGGGGGGAGGGGAGGGAAAGGGTAAAGGGGGTAGGTGATGGGATGGGAAAAGAAGAGAGAGAGTTGTGAGGGTAAGGGGACAGGGAGGAAGAGAGAGGAAGAAGGTAGATAAGAGAGGGTGGAGGAAAAAAGGACAACGGAGGAGGCAGGATAAATGATAGAAAAGGTGGAAAAAGTGGGAGAAATGATGGAAAGAAAGATGTTCAAGCCTTTTTTGTACCTATGATTATTCCTCATTACATACATATATATGCATATATATATATATATATATATATATATATATATATATATATATATATATATATGTATATATATGTACATACTATATAATATATATATATATATTTATTATATGTTATAAATAAGTAGATATTATTATTTATATATATATATATATATATTTTTAAAATTTTTTTATATAAATTATATATACATATATATGTATTATATACGTATATATATTATTCTATAATATATATATATATTATATATATATATATTAAATATATATATATAGTTTGTGTGTGTGTGTGTTGTGTGTGTGTGTGTGTGTGTGTGTGTGTGTGTTGTAGTGTGTGTGGGTGTGTGTGTGTGTGTGTGGTTGGTGTGTGTGGTGGTGTGTGTGGGTTTGTTCCGCATCTTTCACATATAGTGTAGTATATAATAAAATATATATATATATTTATATATATATATATATATATAAAATATATGATTATATATTTATATATATATATTATATATTTATTCTAAAATATATATTTTTATATATATTATATATATATATATATTAATATATGTTTATATATATATGTGTGTGTGGTGTGTGTGTGTGTGTGGTATACATACATATATAGATAGTTGAGATAAATAGAAGAGATAGATAGAGTTAGATAGATTAGGACAGAGAGCAGAGTTGTGATAGATATGGATTAAATAGGTATGACTATGGGAGGGTTAGATAGATGTTTCCTTACATATATATATATATATATATATATATATATATTAAGTTTTAGAGATTGATATAGATATAGTTATTACATATATTGAGGTATAGGTAGATGTACAGGTACCTTTATATATGTTTTTTGAATTTCAGACATAAGTATAGTATTTTATGTAGGTATTTATATTTTTATAATAAGTAGTTATATATATATATAGTTTTTAAAATTATTTATGTATGTATAGATATAAAATAACATATAAATTGTTATTATAGAATTTATTATATATTTATATTATTAGATATATTTATATATATAAAAAATTATATATATTTAGATTTATATATGTAATATATATATTTGATATTTACGTATATATATATATATATTTGTTATATATATATATTATATATTTATATAGAATATAGATTTATATTTTTTATATATATATTGTCTGGAATATATATATATTTGTTGAAATATAGATATAATGTGTGTGGAGAGGGTGTGTGTGTGTGTGTTTGTGTGATGTGTGATGTGGTGTGTGGGCGCTGGGTGGGTGTGTGTGTGTGTGTGTGTGTGGGTGTGTTGGGGGGATGGTTATAATTTATTTACGTTCAATTATAGAGATATATAGAGATATATAAACATATAGTAGTTTATCATATTTATAGATAACTATTATAAAATTATGTATTATATATTGTAATATATATACTATATATGTATAAAATATATAATATAATATATATATCTATATATATTAGTGAGGATTTTATTGTTATTTTATAATACCAAACACACAACACCATCACTCAAACCACATACAACACAACACACACACACACCACACTACACACACACACACACAACACAACAACACAGATTATATATTATATATAGAGTATATTATATATATAGATATATAGAGATATATATAGTATGTATATACATAGTTACACTCACACACTCACACACAGCACGCACACATTCTCCACACACACAAACCACAACACAACACACACACACACACATTTATATATATATATTATATATATTATACATATACTATGTGGTAATAGTGCGCGCTGTGTGTGTGTGTGTGTGTGTGATGTAGTTTAGTGTTGTGTGTGTGATGTGGTGTGTGTTGTTCTAGTGTGTGTGGTGTGTGTGTGTGTGTTGTGTGTGTTGTGTGGAGGTGGTTTTTATGATGCTGTGTGTGTGTGTGTGTTGTGTGTGTGTATATATAGATTTATATATATATATATATATTAACTATGTAAATATATTATATATATGAAATACTATATATATTATATATATATATTTAACTAATTATACTATTCTTATATACTATGATTATATATCATATAGTAATATATTATTATATTATATGTGGGGTGTGTGTGTGATGTGTGGTTGTTGTGTATATGGGATTATATATATATTGAATATATATTGTATATATTTATGATATTAGAATACGCATATATTACTTATATTCTAATATTTTACTATCGTATTATATATGTAGTAGAATTGCTATATATTATACTATATTATATATTTATATATCATATATATATATATATATACATATATGTGTGTGTATAATGTGTAAAGGTTCGTGTGTGTATAGATATGTATTTATAAAGTAATTAGCATATAGGTAATCTATACTTTATATTAATATATATAGCTAGACCTATATATATATTTATATATACATATATATGCATATATCATCAGATCATTTATAGATATATAATATCATATATATTATCCACTATAAATAAAATATTATATTACTAATATATATATATATAACTATTATATATTTATGTGTGTGTAGTGGTTGGGTGTGTGTGTGTGTGTGTGTGGGTGTGTGTTTGTGATAGTGTGTGTAGTGTGTGTAGTGGTGGTTGTAGTGTGGCGTGTCGTGTGTGTGTGTTAGTGTGTCGTGTGCTGTGTAGTGTGCATGCCTGAGATATATATACTACTACTCGCATATATATATAATATAAAATATATATAGTATGATGTTTGTTCTATATATATATGCTATATATATATTATATATGAGGTATAATAGTATATTTATAATTGATAATATATATGATAATATGTATATATATCTATATATTCAGGATATGTATATTCATTTGTATAAATATATATATATATAGTGAGTTGACTCCTATATATCCGCACTATAAAATACGCACTTACGCTTATATAAATATAGCATACATATACGAATTATATAATATATATATCTATATATATATCTATTTATATTATATATATATATATATATATATATAACTATATAAATATATATATAGAGTGTGTGTGCTGTGTGTTTCTGTATGTTATTGTATATATATATTGACACATTATATATTATATCTATATATATATATATTATAAACTATATGATATATTTATAAATGAATTTTTTTTAATTTTTATAAAATATCGTATGTATATAGGTATGATAAAGAAATAAATATTTATATTTATATAGATATAAATAGATCTATTTATATTGAGTTATATATAAGGTATATGTTATATACTCTACAATTACTATATAAACAGTATATATTAATAATCTATATAATATATAGTATCATACTTTACTACTATATATATATAAATATTATAATTATTAAATATGTATATATGATTTGTGTGAGTTATATTATATGTGAGCTGATAGTGTTATAGATATATTATATATTATATTATTATATATATATATATATATCATGATCTGTATATATATAATAGTTGATGATAGAGATTTGATAGATAATATTATTAGTATATAGTTAATACTTTTTAGATAGAAATATCAGTAGTATATATTTGAGAGTTTATATGTTATATATATTATATATGATATATACACAAAATGTATCCGAATATGTCTAAACATGGATACATTGATATAGATATATATTTGTATATATATATGCATATCATATATTATTTATATGATATATACTGTATATATTACACATAAAAGTATGTGTACATATGTCTAAGTATATATATATATTATATCTATATACCATATATATATATATATAATATATAGTATATATATATATATAATAGAGATTATATGATTATGATGGTACAGTATAGATAGATAATTTTTGTAGATATTTATCATATATATATATATATATATATAGAGTTATAGAGATAAATGTGTGGATATATAGTATTTATATATATATATTAATGTTTGGATAAGTGTATATCTATATTACTGATAGTTTATATATAGATATAATATCTATATATATATATATTATATTTTTATTATAGATGAACACACCAGTCTAACACACAGCACACTACACACCCACACACACACACACAATAACACACACTCATACACACACACACACAAATCACACACATACAACACACACCACACACACCACACACCCACACAAAATTATGATATATGTATATTATATATATTATTATATATATATATAACTAATATATAGTGTATATTTATATTAATCTTATATATATTACTTATTCTATATGTATATTATATATATATATATATATATGGCTATATATATATATATATTATATCTATATATTATTGTAATCTAAATATATAATATTGTATTATAGTATATATATATATACATATTATATATATATATATATGTATGTATTACAAAAATAACTATTAAAATATATATATATATTATATACTATATAATATCTATAAGTCTACAATATCTATACAATATATATCTATATATATAATATATATCTATAACTATTATCTATTATATATATATGTATCTATCTAAATATATCTATAAATATATATTATAACTATAATATTATATTATATATTTTACTATCAATTATATGCATGTAAGTCAAGTATTGGGGGGAGACTGTCTCATATATGTGTTTAGGGTGTATAATTTATCTATAATATCTCATATTATTATAATAAATATCTCTATATATATCTAAATATATATCAACATATATAAGTATATATATGTATGAGTGTGTGTGTGTGTGTGTTTTATATCTATCTATCACTCTATATTCATCTCTCTATCTTGCTTTATTTATCTTATTTATTTCATTTACTTTATATATGTATGTATATCATATATATATAATATATATTTAATATATTTATATATACATATATATATATACCTATAGTATAATATATATGTGTGGTGTGTGTGTGTACAGTGTGTGAGATGAGAGTGTGAGTGTGTGTGTGTTGTGTTTGTATAATATCTATTCTCAATAAATATATAAATTATATCTATATAACTTTATCTCTATATACTGCTGCATATATATTTATAACTATAGTATATTAAGTATAATTATTATATCTTATACTATATGTATATCTGTGTGTGTGTGGTATGTGTGGTGTATGTGTGTGTATGTGTTCGATGAGTGTGTGTGTTGTGTGGTGTGTGTGAAGTGTGTGTGTCGAGTGTGATTTTGTGTGTGTGAGTGTGTGTGAGTATTGTGTATACATATTATGATATAGTATATTTCCAAATATATATCTATATATATATATATGTATATATAAATATAAATTATATATATATGCTAATATAAATAATCAATATATGTATATATATATATATATATATTTTTGTTTTTTTATTTTGTTTTTTTTTTTTTTTTGAGTGACTTTTCTTTTGGGTACCAATAAAACTTTGTGATGAGTGTGTATAATATAATTTGATATGATATATAAAAATATAAGAGGCTGTAGAAAAACGGATGAATAAGTGTAGATAAACTAAATTGATAAATATGTAAATGAATGAATGAACAAGTACATATATAGATTGATACTGATGAATGGATGAATATATAGATAGACAGATAAATTAATCAACCAACGTGATAAGGAAATTGATAAGTAGATTAATTATAACACACTCATACAGAGGAGAGAGAAAAAATACCGCTAAAGAGTAAGACGAATGAGAAAGAGAGGAAGATATGTATATGTATATATATATATATATATATATATATATATATATACATATATATATATATATATATATATATATATAAACTAATAGAGGAGAGAAGATGAGATGGAGGAGAAGAGACTGGACTGAGAGAGAGAGAAAGAGAGAGAGAGAGAGAGTGAGAAAGAAAGAGAGACAGAAAGAAAGAGAGAGAGAAGCAGAGAAAGAGAGAAAGAAAGAAAGAAAAAAACAGAGACAGACAAAGAAAGAGAAGAAAAGAAAAAAAAAAGGGAGAAGGCGATGACGACAATAGAAAAACGAGGAGAAAACAAAGAAGAAGAAGAAGAAGAAGAGGAGGAGGAGCAGAAGGAGACAGAAGCTCTCAAGGGTAAGTAGGAAAGATGTCTAAACAATAGGCTTCTCTGTCAGGCTTCAGCCGAGGCAAGAACAATGCCGGGAGACACCAAAGACAAGGGGGGGAGGGGAGTGGGAGGGGGGAAGGGGGGGGAGTGGGGGGAGGAGAGAGGGGAGAAGGGTAGATGGAGGGGGAGGGAAGCAGGAGGGAAGGGGATGACGAGGGATAGAGGAGGGAGGGAAGGGGGAGGAAGGGAAGAGGGAGAGGGAGGGGGAAGGAGGCAGGAGGGAAGGGGTGAGAGGGAAGGGGAGAGAGGGAAGGGGAGAGGGATGGAGGAGGGAGGGCAGGGAGAGAGTGGAGGGGCAGATGTGAGGAGGAGGGAAAGATGCTTTTTCTTAGAAGATCCGTAAGTGAGGGGGAGGAAGGGAGGAGGGAAGGGGAAAGAGTGAGAGGGAGAGGAAGAGGGATAGATGTTATGTGAGTGAGGGGAGAGTGGGACTAGAGTGGTTACGGGAAGTGAGGGAGGGAGGTATGGAGAAGCGGGGAGGGGTTAGTATAGGGGGGATGAGTGAGTAAGGGGGATGGAGGAGGGGAGGGGAAAGTGGAGAGGGTATGAAAGATGAGGATTTGTGAGGGGGTGAGACCAACCAACCAAAGATATGTGGGGGGGGAGGGGGGAAGAAGGGGGCGAGGGGGAGGAAGGGGAGAGGGATGGAGGAGGGAGTGAGGGGGATGACGAGGGGGGGGAAGGGGAGAGGGAGAGGGATGAAGGAGGGAGGGGGTGAGACACCAAAGATAAGGGGGGAAGGGGGGTGAGGGGGAGGAAGAGTGTGGGGGAGAGGGCTTGGAGGAGGGCGTTGAGGGGGATGTCTGAGGGGGGGAGGAAGGGGATACGAGGGAGGGACAACGTGAGGTTTGGAAGGGAGATGACGAGGGGGGGAGGGAAGGGGAGATGGAGAGGGATGGAGGAGGGAGTGAAGGGGATGACGAGGGAAGGATGGGAGGGAAGGGGGAAGGGAGGAGGTTAAGGGGAGAGAGGGAAGGGGAGAGGGAGAGGGATGGAGGAGGGAGTGAGGCAGGGGGGAAGGGGAGAGAGAGGGAGAGAGTGTAGGGAGGGGAGTGAGGGGGAGAGGGAGAGGGATGGAGGAGTGTGAGGATAGAGGGAGGGGGAGTAAGGCAGGAGGGAAGGGGAGAGAGTTAGGGGAGGGAGTAAGGGAGAGAGGTAGGGGTGACGGGGGAGTGAGGGGAATGAGGTATGGAGATGAAGAGGGGAGAAAAGGAGAGAAGAGGAAGGTGAAGGGAGGGAGAGGGATAGAGGAGTAAGAAGAGGGACTGAGGGGAAGGGAGGAATGAGAGATGGAGGGAAGGGGAGAAGGGAGAGAGAGGAAAGGGAGGGAGAAGGGGAGATAGGAAGGAGTGAGTGAAGGGGGAGTGAGAAATGGGAATTGGGGGAGAGTGAGAAATGAGAATAGGGAGAGAGCGAGAAAGGGATAAGTGAGAAGAGAGAGTAAAGTAGGGGGTAGGAGAGAGGGGGTATAGGAGAGGAGAGGGGAGAGGGAAAGAAGAATAAAACGAAGGAATAAGGGAGGAAGGGGAGGGAAGTGAAAAGGGGTATAAGAAAGGGTAACAGGTCGTGTAATAGGGCGGGTTAATTTTCAACATTTTTGAGAGGGCACGTGATCATGTATATGGTGGAAAAAATTGCATTTACATCATAAACAACTGCTTGCCGATTCCTAAAGTCCATGGATTAAAGGAATAAGTCAGGAAATGAAGTTAGAGTAAGTCATATATATTATATCTTTGAAAACATACAAGAAAAAATGTATTACTACTATCCTGATCATTAAACAATTGTGCTTAATAATAATAATAATAATGATAATAATAATGTAATAATAATAATGTAATAATGATAATAATAATAATATAATGATAATAATAATGACAATGATAATAATAGTGACAAATATAATCAAGCTTTAAAGCCTATCAAACAACTAGTCTATTTCTCAAAACCTATTGACATTACTTTGGCCATTATAGTAAAATCGCTTTGCGAAAGGCCTCTGTTAGTGCAGCTGCCTTTTCTATACCCTGTGAATAGTAGGAAAATTCAGGTAAATAAATTCTTATCGTCTTTTTGTAATACTCCTTGTAATTCTCTGTTTTTTTTTTTTTTTTTTTTTTTTTTTTGTGGGCAGTTCATACTGTATATAAGAACAGCATAATCAAATAGCTATTTACATTTTTTTCTTTCGGAAATTCTAAATGATAAAGTTTGCAATGAATGTCTGTAGGCCCTATTGATATAATCTGAATGCTACAAATAATTACCTGTCACTGTCTCTTCTCATTGCTTCTTCCCGTCAGATCTCTCATTACTGGAAACAGGACTTTTTATATTCCTTTGGGCCATTGTTTTTTTTTTTGTTTTTTTCTTCTTCTTCTGGCTGTTCCACTTTTTTTTTCTTTCTTTCTTTTGACTTTTCATATAACAAAGCATCATTTATTAACGAAACTGGATTCATAATCGCTATATCTATTAACAAATAATATTTTCTGAGGATGTTTGTTATAGGAAACGCTCATGACTCGCAGAAGGAGGTATTCTTACACATTATTTTTATTTTTTTGTGTTTCCTAACATGCTAATCTTAACTTTAAAAACTGTCACCTATTCTAGGGCTTATTTTAGATACAAATACAAATATACCCATTAAATAAAACTGCTTATTCCAAAATTGAGTGGGAAAGATAGGATACACAAATATGAATTAGATTTACTGTGATAAATGTAGAAAAGAGATATGAATGAGAGAGAATATCTTAACAACGGAAGAAATATATGTACATATCTCAGTCTCATTCATACTTTTTTTTATTGTATCCCTATCACTGATAATGATAATAATATTGATAAAAAAGAATAGCGGTCATAATAACAGTAATGACAGTGATTATGATGATAATAGTATTGGAAATAATGGTAGTGATAATCCTTATAATGATCCCATAAATATTACTACTCGTAATGGTAAAAAATATATATATTTATATTTGTAATAAGGATGATATCAACAAAATAACAGGAATACTCATTTAAAAAATAATAATTACAATGGTATTCTTGCCACTATCATTACTTAAGTTAATACTTATGAAGAGGATAATGATAATGATCATTAAACAAATACAAAAGATAACACCAATAAGATGATTTTAACTAAACCAACAGTAATATCATTTATAATAATAATGATATCAGCGATAATAATGACAATGATGATCATAACAATAACTTTAATGATAAGGCTTACATTACTGCTACAACTCCAGCTACTGATAATGAGGATGGTAAAAATAATGATGAGGATAATAATTACGATGATAACAATTATAGTAATAGCGTTAATGATTATGATAATGACAGTGATAATGATGATAAAAAAGGATAATGATAATAATAAACATAATAATAATAATGATAATAAAAGCAGTAAATAAGGAGAAAAAAACGGGAAAAAGACAAATAATTTAGATATCATCATAATAGCTTCAACCTCTACGACAGTTATCATTATAATAGTTATGATAATAATAATAAAACTTGAGAATGTTCCAGATTCCAACCCAGTACTTACTATTGCCATCGCATATATTTGGAAAATGCAAGAAATCTTTTAAACATCAAGGGCGATCATGAATGGTGCATGATTTTTGCAACACCACCATGCCACTTGGACAGAAACAGCACCTAACACATTTCAGCAACTGATTAAGGAAATTCAGCAGGGTCTGACATTTGTCTTGGCTTATATCCATGGCCTGCATATTACCAGCTCTGTTGGTGCTACTCATACGGCTCCGACTGACAAGCCTATGGTAGCTACTTCAATGTTGACAGATTACTTAAACCACATCGTGCCTGCTGCTTGATCTGTTCCACGTCCTTCCAAATATGAAGTCATCAAGCAGATTCCAAAGCCTATAACGCGCAGGGCTAGCTGATTCAACAAATAATCAACAAATAAGCTTAGAAACCCCTTGTTTTATTCTCCAAAATCATAAACAAAGCTCGGAACAAGTGCAGTCCCTCTGACAGAGACCTCGTTGCTATCCACAAAGGCATTGAGCTCACCAGGTACTTCGTTGTCGGTTGACGGTTTTACGTTTGCACAGATCTGAAGCCTTTGTCCACGATCTTCTTGAACAGAAAAGCCACTTACGTTTCAAGATAGTTACGTCACATCGACACCATTTCTCAGTTCACAACAGATATTCGGAACATCAAAGGAGCTGATGACAGTCTAGTTGATCCAATATATCGCGAAATATCTGCACAGTTACACCGTCTCTTGTCGATTGCAGTGTTGTTGATATAGACCAAGACCACGATCCGGAATAGCAGATTCTTCTTAAAAGTCTTAAGGAGAATATTCAAGTACCAAACACGTCGTTAAAAAATGTTTTGTTCTTCCTGTCCCATCATTATGTAGGAAGTATTGTAGCGCATTTAGTAACTCACCTGTTTTAGTCTAGTATATACGTAGATTTTTCGTAATGTGTAAGATCACAGTCAAGCTGAAAAAAAAAACACTTGTGAAATATTGTATAAGTGCAAATCTGCAGTCAATGTATATCGTTTGAAATAGTTATTTATATCTATAATATATACAATATATATAATATATATATATATATATATATATATATACTATAAAATACATAACAAATATAATATATATACATCAAATATATATATTCTATATATATAATATATATCTATATCTATATATATAT
This sequence comes from Penaeus japonicus, assembly GCF_977035675.1. Taxonomy (NCBI): domain Eukaryota; kingdom Metazoa; phylum Arthropoda; class Malacostraca; order Decapoda; family Penaeidae; genus Penaeus; species Penaeus japonicus. The sequence continues at coordinate 39,692,555 of NW_028234412.1, forward strand.
AATTATAATATATACAACTTATATATATAATACATATATAATATATATAAGATATATATATATAAGTATATATATATATATATATGAATAATTAAAATATATATATTTCTTCCTCTTCTTCTTCTCCTTCTTTTCTTTTCTTTTTTTTTCTTTTTTTTTCTTTTTTTTCTTCTTCTTCTTCTTTCTTTCTTTTTCTTTTTCTTTCTTTTATTTTATTTTCTTTCTTTCTTTTTTTTCCATTTTTTTCTTCTTCTTCTTAGTTGGAATATTTACATAACCATACACAAGATCACACTCTCTTTGCTAGACATAGGCCTTGAAGGACCCACAACTGCTGTTCACCAGACGGTTTAACTATCAGTTTCCAGTTAGCTGTGGTGTTACTCGTAGAATAGCTACTGAAACATTAATTCCAGGCCAGTGGTTTTTTACCTTTTTACCCCCACGCCCCTTTTTGTAGATTGCCTTCACCCTCAGACTTGACTCCACGCCCCCCGCTGCCCCTACCCTTATCCTCATATCCTTAAAACAGTAGAAATGTTATTATAAAGCACACATGCACACGCACAAACACGGAACACATATCTATGTTACGTGTTACGTATACTTCCGTTACGTAATGTCGTATTAATACCATACTAAACTTGTACTTTCCTTAAACATTATAAACCAACAATATGTCTCTAATAACATCTGCACTCCCCCCCCCCCAGGCTTCGCCCCGCCCCCCACCACCTCTCCCCTACCCCCCCCCCCCCAAAAAAAAAAAATTACCCCCGGGTGGAGACTCACTAACCTAGACCTTAAGGGATTAATTTCCGCTGATGATTAAAATCAACATATTTCATTGTGACAAATGTAGAAAAAGGTATGAATGAAAATTAAAATATGAACCACATTATATCACTTCATTACTTTAATTATGATAATAATGATAACAATAATTACAGTGACAATGATAGTAATATTGATAACAAAAAATAATGATATTAGCAGTAATTACAATGATTATGATGATAATGAAAATAGTAATGATGATTATTATAAGGATAGTGATAACATAGTGATGATAAAGATAAAAATGATTTCATAATTACAACAATACGAATACAATTAATGATGATTATGATAATAGTGATGATCATATTAATGTTAATCATGATGATAATAATTATACTGATAATGATAAGACTAATGAAGATCCTGGTTATAACTACAAAAATGATGAAAACGACAATTACAGGCGCTTTCATCATTATTGCAATGATGATAATGATGATAAAAATAATGATAATAAGGATAATGAGGATGATGATGATGGTACCAACAGAAAAATGAAAATGTGAATATTAGTCATAGCAACGATAATGAAGATTATGTCTAAAATGGTAAAAAAAAATCATGATAATGATAATACTAATACTGGAAAGGAGGTTGAATCTTACCTAGAAAGGTGACAACATGCACGAGAGAGTGAGGACATGAAAGTCAACCTAAATAATACAGAGTACATGTGTGGTAGTAGGAGTGGTAGGAATGCAGGGCGACTCGATTGCAAGGCACGGAAGAGAAGAAAAAAAAAGTGGAGGATTTTAATTAAGCATTTGGGACCAACGCTGCAAAGCGATCGTGGGTGCAATAGGGAGGATGAGGGAGAGAAAACATTGTAGGATTAGCTGGAGAAGAGTTACTAGGGTAGGGGGTAGGGGGGGGGGACGAGAAAGGATAAGATAAGATCAGATCAGAAATGAACATATAGGAGGAACAACACATGTGGAACAGTTTGAAAATGAGGTAAGGGAGGTAAGGTTGAGGTGGTTCGGAAGAGTTACTGGGGTAGGGGGGGGGGGAGGGAGGGGAGTAACGAGAAAGATAAGATAAGATCAGAAATGAACATATAAGAGGAACAACACATGTGGAACAGTTTGAAAATGAAGCAAGTGAGGCTAGATTCAGGTGGTTTGTGCATGTGATGAGGAGAGAAGAGGAATAAACATATCAGGAGGAGGATGTTAGGTATGGACCCCCCCCCCCCCTGGAAGAAGAGGAAAGAGAGGAAGGTCTAAGAGGAGATTCATGGATGCTGTGAGAGAAGAGATGAGAGCAGCTGGTCTGACGGAAGAGGATGCAAAGGATAGAGGGAAATGGAAGAAGATGATCCGCTGTGGCGACCCCTAAAATGGGAAAAGTCGAAAGAAAATGAAAATAGTGATAATAATGATGATATAGCTACTGCAATAACTATAAAGATGATCATTATCATAATCTTGATGATCTCAATAATCTCATAATGATGATGATAGTGATAACAAGACAATAAAGGTCATAATGATAAAAATAATGATACTGGTTATGATGATATTAATGATTATAATGTTAATGATACTTATAATGAGGAAGCTAATTATATAATTGTAATTATATTGATAGTAATAATTATGGCATTGATAGCAATAGCTAGTAATATCATAATGATGATTGCAATGATAATAGCAATACTGATTATACTGAACATAATAATGGTGATAATGATAATAATGATAATGATGATAATAATGATATTGATAATGCTGATAATAATGATGATATTGATGATGAGTATGATAATGATAATAATGACAACAATAATAATAATGCCGATGGTAGCAATGATATTGATACTGTTGATAATAGTAGTGATAATAACAGTAGTGATGACAATCATAACAATATCAATAATAATGATAATGATAGTAATGATAATAGTAATCATAATGATAATAATGATGATAGCGATAACAATAATAGTGATACAAATGATAATAATAACGATACTGATAACTATAATAATAATAATAATAATATCAATGATAATGATAATAATTATTATGATGATGATGATTATATTGATAACAATGGTAATAGCAATGACAATGATAATAATGATCATAATAATGATTATCACAATGATAATGATCATTGCAATGATGATGACAATGATAACGATAATCATGATGATTCTGTTGATATAAAGAATAACAATTCACGATGATAAATGATAACTTTACCATCATCCATCATCATCTTCATCATATTTAACAAAAACAACGTTAAGAACTGATTAAGAATGTATTGGTATAATAACAAAGCAAACAACAACAGCAATTAAAAAAAGTAACAACAACATAAGTAACAATCATAAGCAACATTATGATGACTCGTAATAGTTATATTCAAAGTGATTTTAGACAATTTTGATGATAAGGATGGGGATGATGATGATAATGATGGTGAGGGTAATTGTGATGTTCATATGATTTTAATAACGATTAGAATTATTCTAGTACAAATGATGATGGTGAGAATGATGGTGATGATAACAATAACAACAACAATGATTGAGGATAATGATAACAATGATAATGATATTGCTAATGATGACAACAATCATAATGATAATAGCAATAGCAATAATGATAATGGTGATAACGATAATAGCAATGATAATTCTATTAATAATGATAATGATAATAATATTGGTACTGATAATCACAGTAATAATGATGATAACGATAATGATACCAATAATGATAAAGGAGATGATGATTATAGAAAAAAGATAATCATAATAATAATCATAATAAGGATAAGAATATAGCTAAATCATCATAATAATAATGATAATGATAAAGATAATAATAATACTCAAAATCATATTGTCAATAGCAATAATAACTATAATAAAGATGATAGTAATGGAATAATTTCATGTCAAGGATTCAGACTTTGCTTGTACTTCCTGTCATCCTCACCTTGACAAAGCCTCTAGAAATTTCTATTGACATACGGTATTAGTGTAGAAGGTCGCTTAGAATCAGCTGATGAAGCCGCGAAGTGGATTCTTGTGGATTCTTGCGGATTCTTGTGGATTCTTGTAGATTTTTGCTGATTCTTGTGGATTCTTTTGTTCTGTCCATCCAAAGGGCGGGGTAATTGTATGAAGATCCATGTGTATATATATCTATAGGTCTATTATATTCAAATCAATTACCGTCTGTCTGATCTTGTTTGTTGTAGAGGAAGCTTGTTTTGTGATTGTGGTAAACGTATGTGTATGGCATTCTTGTGTATTTTATATCTTTGTTGTTACTCTTGTTTGTTTTCTGTTAGTTTTGTCAGAGTGAAATTGTTGCTTTAGTTTTT
>NW_028234412.1:39704236-39706736 GCF_977035675.1 Penaeus japonicus
TTTCCCTTTTTCTGTATCATTCCTCTCTCTCTCACTCTTCCTCTCTCTCTTTCTCTTTTTCTCTTTCTCTCTCTCTCTCTCTCTCTCTCTCTCTCTCTCTCTCTCTCTCTCTCTCTCTCTCTCTCTCTCTCTCTCTCTCTCTCTCTCTCTCTCTCTCTCTCTCTCTCTCTCTCTCTCATAACCAGCATCGCAAAAAGCACAGACAATAATTGAATACCCTTCCATAATGGAATACTAAACAGAACTCCTTACTATACAACATTATACAATTCGTGTTTATACAATACAATACAACATTATACAAGCATAACACTGTATAATAATAAGAAGCTATTGTAGTGTAGATTCCCTTTACAGTTCGACTCCTGTTCAATAACGCACACCATTATGCAACAACATAATATTGTGCAATGATACACTATACTGGATAAGGACACATATATTGCTAGTCCAACACCACGGTACACCATGATCATAATTTACAAAAACATAAACAATGACATTGTACAACGACACTGCACCAGGATACACTACAAGGACACTCTACTTCAACCCTGCACTGTATAACGACACTGTATCCTAATACCCTACGTTACTCTACTTCAACTTTACACTGTACAACGACACTGTACTACAATACACTACAACGACACTACCTTAACTCTACTCCGTGCAACGACACTGTAACACAATACACTACAACAATATTCTACTGCACTGTACCAAATGGCTACCCGGAAGAAACTCAGCTTTCACTAGCGCCAATTTTTGAAGAGTCTAAAGTCAAGTTTGGTATGACGCTAAAACGTGACTGAAGAGAGAATTAGGGTGAGCGTGACCTAGTTCCATGAGGGGAGAGGGGGGAGGGAGGAAGGGAGGAAGGGAGGGTAAGAGTGGGAAGGAAGAAGAAGGAAGATCCATGAGGGGAGAGGGGGAGGGAGGGAGGAAGGTGGGGAGGAGAGGGAGGGAAGAAGAGAGGGAGGGAGGTAGAGAGGGAGGAAGGGAGGGAGGGAGGAAGGGAGGGTAAGAGAGGGAGGGAAGAAGAGAGGGAGTTCCATGAGGAGAGAGGGGGTAGGGAGGGAGGGAGGGAGGGAGGGAGGAAGGGAGGGTAGGAAAGAGAGGGAGGAAGGGAGGGTAGGAGAGGGAGGGAGGAGAAGGGAGAAGGGGAGGGTAAAAGAATGGAGGTGGAGGAGGAAAGGAGGGTAGGAAAGAGGGGAGAAGGGGTAGGAGAGGGAGGAAGGGGATAAAGTGGAGTGCGGAAGAGGGAGGGGGAGTAAGAGGAGGGCAAGTAGGAGCGGAGGGAGGAAGGGAGGGTAAGAGAGAGAGGGAGAGTGGAGGAGGGAAGTGATGGGAGAAAGATGAGGAGGGCAAAAGGAGGGGGGAGAAAGATGAAGAAATGAGGGAGGGAGAAGATGAGAATGGAAAGAGAAAAAGCATAAGAGAGGAAAAGCGAGGGAGAGGGGAGGGAGAAAGGAGAAAAGTAAGAAGAGATGGATAAGAGGGGCAGTAGAGAATGTGGAGATAGATGGAAGAAGGAGGGAGGGATGGAGGAGGATGTAAAGAGGAAGAGGGAGAAAGAGGGAGATAGAAAAAAGGAGAAGGAAGAAGGAAATGAGAGGCAGAAGAGATGAAGGGAGAGAGAGGAATAGAAAAGAGGGAGTGAGAAGGAAGGAGGGTAAATGGGTGGAGGAAAAAATGAAAGGGAGGGAAAGGAAAGAAGTTCTGAATTTCTATTCTCATCTCTCTTTACTGTTTCTTCTTCCTTCCTCTTATTCCCTATTCAAATCCTTTTTCTTTTCTTTCTCTTCTCCATATCATTCTTTCTTTATCTTCTTCCACTTTCCTTTTCCTTCCCTCTTCTCTTCCCCATCGTCTTCTTTTCCTCACCCTATCCCTTTTTTCAACTTTTTATTCTTCCTCTTCCTCACTTTTCTCTTCCTTTCCCTATTCTTTTACCTTCGTATAGTTAACACCTTCCACCTCCTCTTTCTCTTACTTCTTTTCTTCCTCCTCCTTTTTTTCTTTTTCTTCTTCCTCTTCTTCTTCCCCCTCCCTTTTTTCCTCTTCCTCTTCCCCTTCTTCAATTTTCTCCTTTTATTTCTCCTCCTCCCCCTTCCCCCTCTTCTTCTTCCTCCTCCTCCTCCTTCCTTCCTTATCAAAATCCAAACATCAAAAACAACCCCCCTTCTTCGCTTTTTAACTCCCTTTTCCCCCTTCCTTTCTCTCGTCTCTCCTCCCTCCCCCCTCCACTCCCCTACCCCCTATACCCCCTCTACCTAACCCCATCCCCCAACCACCCATATACCCCCCCTTCCCCTCCAAGTATCACAATCAGCCACCAACTCATACTTAACCCTTTCTATGTACCCACTTACCCCCCTCCCACACACATACACAAACACCACCTCTCCCATACCAACAATCCCCAGAGCACCACCACCCCTTACCCCCCATCCCGTCCCACCCCTTCACCTCTCCAATCCCTCTTCCACCCTCCGCC
>NW_028234412.1:39714333-39725026 GCF_977035675.1 Penaeus japonicus
AAAGACTTCAGACATAAAGCATGCATTAGATGCATTCTATTGCATTGCATTAGAATGCAATGTGACTAAAATGTGCAAAGCTCAGAGAGAAATTTTTTTATCACTTTCATAATGATAGTGAGGGCGATGATGATATGGTGACAGGAAATGGTAATTGAATAAATAATAATGGCGTTAATAGTAATTAGTGATCGTAATGAGGGTGAAAATGGTAAAAAATAGAACTACTGAACAGATTGACAATTATGGTTATAATGATAATGATGACAATAATGATAATAATCATGATGATGGTGGTGATGTGATGTTGAAGATGATAAGGATGATGATAGTTATTAAGAATATCAATGATAGTAATAATAATTATAATAACAATAATAATGATATAAACAATAGTAATAATAATGATAATAACAATAATAATGATATTAACAATAATAATAAGAATGATAAAAAATAACAACAATGATAATAGTGGTAATGATGATAACAGGGATAATAGTGATGATGATAATCCTAACACTATTAATAATAACAATACTGGTATTAATACTGATCATCCTTATAATATTGATAATAACAGTAGAAATAATAATGATACTAATAGTAATGATAATAAGAGTAATAATGAAAAGATAACAATAGTGATAATCACTATATTACCTCTCGCTAAATTGAATAAGCCATTGGCAACATCTCAGGACGCTGCAGACGGATGAACAATTACCATCACACACAAAAGCCAAGGCAGCGACAGGGCTTGGCTTGATGGCTATAATATATATCCCTATCCTGGCGGTACGCTATGTAGGACGCGCGGACACATATACAATTTATTTATTTACACACATTATAATATATATTTATATATATTTATATATACATATATATGTATATGTATGTATTGAATAAATTAATTATAATATATATATATATATATATATATATTATTATTATATATATATATATATTTTTATATATATATATATATATATAAATATATATATATATATTATTTATATATATCAATTTATTTTTCATATACATGACATATACTATATATATGTAATATGTATGTATATATAGATACTATTTATATATATATACATATATATATATTTATATATATATATATATATATATATATATATATATATATAGATATATATATATATATATATATATTTATATATATATATGATATATATATATGTGTGTGTGTGTGTGTGTGTGTGTGTGTGTGTGTGTGTGTGTGTGTGTACACATAAATACATAAGTTGTCTTTTGAGGGAAAGATCCATCTCTGTTGTGGTAGATGGGTCAACTTCCCTCTTTTTCCATCGACTGTGGTGTCCCACAAGGCTCTGTCCTTTCTCCAACTCCTGTTATTTTCTCCTTTTATTCATTCTTTAACTTTCATCTTCACCTGTAATCCATTAATGATCGAAACAGCAGATCTAACTATCTATTCATTCATATTCATTCCATTCAGCTTCTGGAAGTTGTACAAAGAACCACTTCACGTCTCATCAATTCCCTTACACTTACCCATCCTCTTGAAAACCTCTTGATATTCGCCGCTGCGTTGCATCTCTTACCCTGTGTTAGCATTGTTAGCATTATTTCTGATCACAAGCATTGGCGAGTTGTGTGCCTCCGCTCTGTTCATGGCTCTGGCGTCGGAATACTCATGGGCCAGTTGGTGCAGCTAGATTCCGTGCTGCAGTTCCCAGACCTAAGCTAGACCGGTTTGATCAGCTCTTCTTCTGTTCTATGGTTATCTTATGGAATGAGCTTCCTCCTCTTATGTTTCCAGGCTCATTTAACGTTCCTGCTAAATTTTCCTTGTTTTTCACTTTTTTTTCGTTTGGCTCGTGCATCTTTATAAATGGATATCTTTGGCTTTTGTTGTTGGCCAGTTTCATATATATATATATATATATATTTAACATATATAATATATATATATATATATATATATATATATATATATATATATATATATATATCATATACACACACACACACACAACTTTTATATGTGTATATATGTGATATGTATATATTTTATATATACTGTTATATATATATATATATTTACTAATATATATCCATATCTTATATATACTATACACACACACACACGCTTATATTTATATGTATATATACATGTGAATGTATATATTTATATATATATATATATATATATATATATATGTATATATATCTATATATATATATATATATATATATATATATATTAACACACACACCACCCTATACACACTTTATATGTGTATATATGTGACCATTATATATATATATATATATATATATATATATATATATATATATATTATATATAAATATATATATAAATATGTATATATATGTATGTGTGTCTGTGTGTGTATACACACATACATGCGCGTAGATGAAGACAGTATTAGATGTACAAATTAAGATACAGATGTTTAGATTGAGAGGTAAAAAGGCACTAATTTGTGTGTTTATGGTAAATAGGGGAAACGAAAAGGAAACATGTATATATATAAATGTATATGTATATATCATATATTCATATAAGTACACACACACACATATATATATACATACATAGATTGTTTACTAGCAATGTATTTCATTATTATCATTAAGCGATAACTGAACTTATAACCAGTAATGCAATGCAAAAATTGACAGTCTATAAACATTAATAAAGCTAATACAAAATACCCAATTACGATATAGAAAATATAACACAAAACAAATCTGAACTTATTTTCGGCATGGGACACGTAATAACTTTTCTCTCCCTCTCCTTGGCAACGCAATAAAATCGCATTTTATGAGAGGCTGAAAGCTCGAAATTGCCAGCGACACTTTCCTATCGTCCCCCTCCCCCCTTCCTCCCCGTCCCCCACCCTCCCCCCACTCTTCCCCTTTTGTAACCGAGGGCATCTTGATAATACCTCCCCTCCCTCCCCTCCTCCCCCCTCCCGCTCTCGTCTCTGAGTGTCTTCCTTGACCCTTTTCTCTTCCTCGCCTGTCTCGCCATCTCCCTCCGTCCTTCTCTTTCCCTTCTTCCTTTGCCTTCTCCTCCCTCTTGGACACGTCCCGCGTGAGCTATCTCCCTCTCGAGGCGTGAAGGACGAACTCTCGCATTCCCAACGTGGAATTAACGCCCTTACTGACTCACTTACTTCTCCGCACTCACCCCTCCTCCTCCATCTCTCTCTCTCTCTGTGAAAACTGGAAATCGTTTTGAGAAGGCGTATTAAGGGCGTAATTCCCTTGTCTCTTGACCTAGTTCTTGCGTAGCTGGGCGTACCGCCTTCTCCTCCTCCTCCTCCTCCACCTCCTCCCCCTCCCCCCACCTCCTCCTTTCTAGGACGTCACGTGACTCCGATCCGCACACGTGTTCGCCAAGTCACGCTTCACTCTCCGAAGCCTACATGTAGCCACGCGTAAGGGTAGGGCGACGCCGCAGGAAATGAAGGACGGAAGGACAAGAAGGAAAGACACAGAGGTACTTTGTTTCTTGTCTGTGGGTGTGTCATTGTTTATGTCCGTTTCTCTATCTTCTCTCACTTTTTACCATCCCTCTTCGTCTTTCTATTCCATCTCTCTCTTTTCTTTAAGGGAAATTTCTACGTTGCAGCTATCGCCCCTTACGTAAAGATATTTTGAAATCTAGTTAATCTTTCGCAAATATAACCTTCATAATTAAGAATAAAATGGTATTAATCACATGAATAGTGATGTTGCACAAGGCTCACTTTATATCCTTATTGTGTGTAAATAAGATAAAGTCATTTTTACATATAAATGTTGCATTACCGAAACAAAAAAGTGTTGAACCGAGTTTACATTGAATCTACGGACAAAGGCTGCCCGATTTCACTATTTACTGAGCTACCCACTGGAGTCTCCGATCTACGTAATACGGTTGTATAACTGACACAGAAAATGAATATAACGCTGTGGCTGCTCGCAGGCCTCCTAGAACTGCCATCCATCATAGCATCCGACCCAGTGAACCAAGAAAAAGGCCGAGGGTAGGGCGTCCCCCTTTCATCATTCTGGAACAATCGAATTGGCAGTCCCTATCTCAAGGCCGGGGAGAACCGCAGACCGAGGCGGAGGGGGACAAGAGGCCGCGCGGCGACGTCATGAACCCTACCCATGAACGTATGAATGTACCTGCCCTACTTGAGCTCGTTGCGACACTAACACAGCAGGACACATGGTTATCAAGGGAAGTGTCGAGAGCACGTGAACAAAATGAAACAACAGCAAATGAAGGCCAGACAGGACGAGGAAATAATGAGATGGGAATTTCTCAATCACCGTGAGGATAAGGTTGATAGCATCATTTTCGCTATTGATGGAAAGCGTAGTAGTGTTACCGGTATTAGTCTGTGCCAGGATCACCGCAACACTGAGAGGAAAGCCAGTCAGTGGAATAGATAAGGCAGACACCCCTTTTAGGTGCATCTGGAAGGGCGGTGTCACGAGGCGGAACAGAGCCAAGGAAAACGCCAGACGCTTGAGTATAAGTCTGTTTAAATATTGAGTTATATAACTTACGGACAATCAAATTCATACAATAGAATAAGCGCATTATCAAACCTAAGTCCATTTTGTATTCACGAAAACAAATTTGAGGGGATTTGCGTGCAAGAACCATTAGCAGCTAATGCTCGCATAGAAGGGGCACTCGTCAGGAAGGGATGTTGTATATATTCAAACGCATCAATAAAAGGTCGAAATAACACTGACGCCTAAATCAATCAAAGACTCTTAGAATTCCGACGACCAATTTAATCTTTTAAAAATTCAAACTGCCCCCAAATCTTACTCAGCGTACATGCCAGATAGTCTAAATGTCTGACCACTTCTTTACCAAATTCTTTAATAAAGGCACGAGTGACTTTAAAGCTAGACAACCACACTTTGGAGAAATGATTAAAGAATTCCATCAACAATAGATCAAGAACAATATGATACACAAATAGACAGATTCCTTTGAGAAATCAATGAACTGACTTTAACAAAGGAATATGAAAGAGTTCAGGAGCTTCTTCATTACTATAAGGATGACATGACACCAGATATTCCGCAGTTCATCAAAGTCAAGACGGAACTCGGATAATCAAAGAAAAATCAAACTCGCTGTAAACAATAAGAACAATTCCTGTGAAGTATTAATCATCGAACGTCAATAGCTAAGATATTGACAGACTGCCAGGCAAAGCTTTCCCAACACCGGATTAAGGCACAAGGAATTCCCCTCAACTAAGTTCACTTCCGCAGTGGATTAAGGCTTAATTAACAAAGTAATTCAAAAATAAACAGATATCTTAATATTTCCCTATGGCTTGTTCTGCCACTGGGCCATCCGACTTTCCCCAAGATATTGAATGGAGAGAATTAGTGCAGTCCAAAGGTAAAGCAACTATCCCAAGCAAGATAGCATTACCTATTGCATTTCGACTCATTGCCTAGGAACCAGATAAGCCACTTCAGCAATTGCATAAACTAAACCTCCTAAATCTTCTTGACTAAAAGTTTAGTCATTTCTCAACCCAAATCCAACATTCTTAAACACCGACCCATTTCCTTGCATGCTTGTCTATGCAAAGTACCGTACTTCGGAAAATAGATCTAAAAAAAAAAAAAAGAAAAAAAAAAGTATCACATATATGGAAAGTTCTCCACAAGACAAGTGGTTCTTAACTTTTTTGTTCAGTACCGTTACCCTCTTGGGATCTCTGAACATTTTCTCATACCTTCATCTCATAAAGGAATGAACTTGATTATGTTTTTATTTTCCCTTTATAAAGATAACATTGAACTGGCTATCACGATTCGTACCTTGACGTTAAATAAATAATAGCAATGGCGATAATGTTTAGGATTTAAACAATAAGAAAATGATAACAACAATTATGATGATAATGATAATGATAATGATAATAAGGATAGTAATGATGATTTTGAAAATGACAACAATAATAATAATAGCAATGATAATGATAATGATTATAATAATAATGTGATAATTATAATAATAATGCTACTGATAATGGTAACAATAATAGTAATAATAATGATAATGTTAATGATGACAGTGATAAAGATCATGATAATGATAATAATAATCACAACAGTAATAATAATAATAATGAAACTGATTACAGTAACACCAACAGTTATGATCATGACGATAATAGAATTAATGATCCCAATCATAATAAGGATGATAATGATAATAAAAGCAATCATGATTATGGTAACGGTAATTATAGTAATCGTAATAATGATAATGATAAAGATAATAATTACGATAGTGACTATAATTATTGCAATGATAATAGTAATAATAATGATGATAATAATACTGCTGCAGCTGATGATGAGGATGATACTAATAATGATAATTATGATAACAATGCTAATACCAATCATAATAATGATAGTAAGGTTAATTATGATAATGATGATAATAATAATAACAATGATGAAATTAAAAATTATAATAATGATAATAATAATAATAATAATAATAATGATAATAATGATAACAATAATAACAATGACATTAGACTTAATAATGATTATTATCATCTTTATCATCTTTATTGTCATTATGATGGTAATAACAATGACGACGATAACAATCATTATGATAGTAATGATGATGTTAATAGTAATAGTGGTAATAATGATAATGATTATAATGATGTTAATGATGATGTTAATGATAATAGTAATGATAAAAGTAAAGATAATAATAATAATAATGATGAAAATAATGATAATGATAATAGCAGCAATAATGATGATGATGATGATGATAATAATAATGATAATAATAATAATAATAATTATAATAATAATAATCATGGTAATAAACATAATGACAATAACAGCAAGAACGATAATAATCATAATAATAATATAATAACGACAATGATAAAGAGGATGATAATGATACTAATAATGATGATAACAATTATGATATTGATGATGAAAATAATACCAATAACAGAAAAAAAACACACACACCCAAAGAAAAGCTAACAACATCACCTTAACAACAACAACAACAAACAAACAAACACATAAAACCACCCACGAATACCTCTGATCACGTGACCTCACTTAACCCTTCCCGGCACGAGTACTCAGAGTCACGTGCCGTGTAAGGATTTCAACACTCACATACATACACCTCAAGGTCACGTTTCTTGTTGACGGAAATGTGTGCCTTCCTTTCCCTTCATTTACTCGGGGACTGAGAGAGATCGGGGGGCGGGGGGGGGGGGGGGGGGAGAGAGAGGAAAAGAAAATGAGAGAGGGAGTATCGAGAGTAAAGGTAGAGAGAGGGAAGTAAAAGGGGAGGGGGTGGGGGTGGGTGAGGCAGGATAAGGGGTGGAAGAGAGATGGGTGGGAGGGAGGAGAGGGTGAGAGAGAGAGAGAGAGAGAGAGGGAGAAGGAAGAGGAAATATAGAAGACAAAGGAAAATTAATGCAGACAAATGCAGAAAAGATAAATAAATGAGATTGTAAAACTTCACAACGCAAGAGATGTAATTAACGCATTTTAATTTCCTCTTCCTTAGAATTATAAACTTTAACAAGCTTGCAAGAACATATATACATACATATATATATACGAATCACCAGATACCCGTGCCATGCCGCTCGATATCCGCATAATAGACGTTGCCGCGACCTTGAAGCTCGCCTCAGTGCATACAAGCCCGGCGTAGCATCTGCTCCGCAAATCTGGCTTATCCTTATCCATCGCTATGTACGCAGCATCCATTATTTTCCTTTATCAGTTTGTGTGTAATCCTTCATGGATCACTTTGGCTCGCTGGTAGGATTGTTAGTGGGGGTGGGGGTGGGGTGGGGGGGCTTTCTGTCTCGTATTAGATCACCTTTTCTTAATCCAGATGTATTGGCGATTTTGATCGTGTTACCGAAATGCTTACTGATGCGATAATGCGATACTAAGAACCTGGGAAGAGGGAAGGAGTTTGGATTCTGATTTCGTTAAGAATGTTATTGTATTTCTGTTTCATGAAATCTTGTATGATGTATTTCATCTTATCTCAAAGCCCCCAGTTTTGGTTTTGTTGCTTTGTGCGGAGTAATAGTCGATGGAATCACCTTTATTGATTTTTTTCTGTACACTGAAGAACGCAGATTGCTATCACCCCCGATGAGTCATGGCGTCGGGAAATGGTAGCTTCTGCGTTTCCTCTTCCTCTAAAGTAAACTGAATTTACAGAGGGAGAGGAATGTCAAGAACTACCCTTCCTCGACATCATGTTCATCACCTTTGTCTTTGTTTTATCAATTTTGTGACTAATTATGTACTTTATACACAGTGTGTTAGAAGTGTCACTGTTTTACGGGAGGAAAGTAAACAACCATTTTTTTGTATTTGTGTACTTTCGTAAACAGGTACAAAAGAAGTAACTATCCCTTAAAATAAAGGAAGAGATGGGGACGAAAAAGGACACGTGCTTATGACTGCCACTGCACAAAACAATTATACTGGCACAGGGGCAAATTGCAGACACTGCTTAATGTGCAATCTTGCCAAGATCACCTTTCTCTTCTCATTCTACCAGCATAATTTGCATCATCACATATTAGAGCCAGAGATCGACATCCTGCTGTGTGCCATCGCTCTCTGAAGATAGTGCTTGATAAAGACCGTGGATGGTCGCCCTTCAAGGCTTTCTTTCCTGCTGGTGCCAGGAGAATGTGGTGCCATCTATGTTTGGGATTTTAAACCTAAACTATTTTGTTGCATATTATGGCAATCATGATTATAATTGCAACTGGCACCAACAGTCACTAGATAAAGTTATTCCTCATGGTGTAATAGGGAAACCCAGCAATCCACTCTCCTCAAAAGTCAAATATGCCAAGAAGGCTATAGGTACCTACATGATGCCCCTTGTCGTCAGGTTAGAGGTCTTGCAAAAAGTGTTAGCATTTTGTTAACATTGCCTTTTTTCTTTCTTTCAATCTTGCCATTGTCTCATCTTGTCCCAGTATTCTATTAATTTATAAATCCTAGATTATTATCCTGTTTTTACTAGCCTGTTACATGACACTCTACCATATCTCCATTCTCGTATGACATTGGTGGCAGCGGTGGGATCATCAAGTCCCATCATCTGCTCTTTCTCTTTGCCAGACTGTTTCAAACAAGCTGTTTCATCTATGATAATTTTAAACAAATGGTAAGTCAACTATGTTTAGTCGACTGGGGTTCCTTTGTAGTAGTTTCTCTTTCTCTCAGAAGTTATTTATGTCCTTCCAGTAATGACAATTTTCCTCGCATGAACTCTATAATAATGATTTCACATTCTTGCATTTGGAAACCTTGGACAGAGGAAGGCTTCTCTGTCGATTCATGTGGACGACATTCTAATTACAAGAAGGGAATGGAGTAACAGATGTTCCCCTGCCTAGCATAGTTACTCAGGTAAAGATCGCTACATTTGCTTATTCTAATACCCAGGCCTTTAATAATCTTAATAAATACCAGTCCAAGGCACCAGTTCTTCAATTTCCTAATTCGCTCAATGCTTTTTTTTGCTTCAGATACTTCATCACTTAAGTTATTATGCTACTCTCCATCAACGATAACACGGGTAATACAAGCCCATAGACTGTGGTAATGATTAGCCGAACCAGAGTAGAACTGCTCCATCCCCGACCAAGAGGCTATTGTGTGGGTCCTCCAATATTCCTGAGAAAGGATCTTCGAGCACATCATCCCTTCTCATCCGACCATTGTCCTCAAATAACCTGGTCCAACAAACAATGTAGAAGATGCTCTGTCTCGTGACTGTCATTCCTCTCACTGCCCTCAGCCCCTTCGATATCCAGGAAAAGCAAGGTGGTTATCCATTGTATGCGGAGATCAGCGCTCAAATCCGGGATAACTCTCCCCGTCTGCTGAGGACCAGGTACCTCCCTACCTTTTATTTTTTTATTTTTTAGTTTATCTCGCCGAGACACTTTTTCTGCCGCAGGGCCACCTCTAGAGAAAAAAAAGAGAGTGGTTCACGACGACCTACACACCTATTGACAACTCCTAAGTCATCTCCTAAGACCTGGTTCCTCCGGTTCTCAAGTCATCTCCACGAGTCTCCCCCCTCCCCCCTCCTCCCTCCCTCCAGATCATCAAGGTCTGGATAAAACCTTGCAGCAGCTCGCCAGGTCCTGTTATTTTTTCCCCCCCTGAGCTCGGCCCGCGAGATTATTCATCGCGTCACAAGCTGTCACGTCTGTCCCTCGTACAAAGGCCGCGTCACCACTCCTACCCCGGCGCTCACCTACGGCGTCCTACATCGCCTTCTCGTCCTTGAATAGGAAGATCCTCCCGCGCTTCCCTCGCGAAGGAGACGGCAATCGGGATCTCCATCGCGCGGTTATGCACTGACTGCGAACTGAATTTGTGTCTGTTCCCAGCGCATGTCTCCGCGGGAATGAATACCTGTGCGGCAATGACACGGGATTATCTAATCAGGTTCTCAAGGAGGAAAGAAAGGGGGAGGAGAGAGAGATAGACGGAAAGAGAGAGGGAGAGAGAGAGATGGATAAATAGATAGATAGATAGAGAGATAGATAGATAGATATAGAGAGAGGGAGAGAGAGAG
>NW_028234412.1:39725126-39730126 GCF_977035675.1 Penaeus japonicus
GGTTATCTTATAATTGTTATGCTCAAATACATTCATATGGAAGGGGAGGAGGAGGGGGAGGGGGAGAGGAGGGGGAGGGGGAGGGGAGGGGGAGAGAGAAAGAGAGAGAGAGAGTAAGATAGATCGAGACGGAGAGAGAGAATGAGACAGAGAGAGAGAGAGAGAAACAAAGTACAAAGAAACGGGTATATATAGACAGACAGACAGACATAACGTAACCTTCATTGTGGTTTTGTTATATTATGTTGCAGCTACGTTGTTTCCTGTTGTCTTTGTCATTCAACTACTTTAAACACCAAACTGACATCACCTGCAAATTAGTTGGTAATTGTCATAATCCCTAAATTATTCATTTTCCTTCTTATATTCTAAGAAAAAGAAAAGAAAGACGAAAATGGAAGGTTAGTGGATGAGAATTGTATACAAGATCATTCATTTCTTGCATTTTGACTAAATGGAAATAATTTTCTTTCGTTCTCTCTCTCTCTCTTTCTCTCTCTCTCTCTTTTTCATTCTCTCTCTCTTCCACTCTCTCTCTCTCTCTCTCTCTCTCTCTCTCTCTCTCTCTCTCTCTCTCTCTCTCTCTCTCTCTCTCTCTCTCTCTCTCTCTGTCTGTCTGTGTGTGTGTGTTTGTATGTGTATGTGGGAGTGAGTAAGTATATGAGTATGTGTGTGTGTGTGCGTGTGTGTATGAAACAAAGAATCTATTTCCAGTCAGAGGAAGTACAGCCATTCCTAGGTCTTCGTTAACGGTCTATGCATTTCCCAACTGCATTAGGATTTTTTTTTCTTTTTTTTTAATTCATTCAGAAGTAATACTAGGAAAAATGATCTTAAGCGTATCTTACTCTACTCTTTATTATTCAGTTACTGAAGAGTAACGTCTAGAATATAAAAGATTTGAGAGGATTTTCCAACTTGACGAAGTTAGCAACTGATTTAGATACACTTTTTATGCTTGCAACGTCTCAACATTCTTCAGATCCGACACTTTTACAGAACATCTTAAAAAAAACATAGCCAAATATATCAAATACGGATGAAAAAAATAAATATATCTACAAAATCTATCAAAGAAATATAAACGAAGTAAAAAAAAAAAAAAAGGAGTGAAAAAAAAAAACTTTAAATCTCACTTGAAGTTGAAGAAAGAATTCGTTATATCGAGGTCAGGCGTAGACAAGCGCAGCACCTGTATCCCGTTTTCTATGCCACGGCCACCGACGTCTGACGTAAGGCAGTTCCGGGTACAGCGATCGACCCCGTTTATTTGGCGTCGAGGAGGAGCAAGATGACGTAGGATTCCTTCCCCCCCCACTCCTCCACCCCATCCCTACCGCCTCCCACCCAACCCCCAACCTTGCAGGATTCCTTTCCCCTCCCCTTCCTCTCCCCCCCTTCCTCTCCTCCCCGGGCCGCTGTTCCCTCTGTATCTCCTTTCTCTGGACCCTTCCCTCTCTCCTTTTCCTCTCCCTCTCCCCTTTCCCTTCTCCTCTTTCCCTTCCCCTTCCCCTCCCCCTTCCCCTTCCCCTTCCCCCTCCCATCCCTCAGCTTTAGGACTCCTTGTAGGACCCCCCCTTCCCCTCTTTCCTTTCCCCCTGGAATCCTCCTCCTACACTACCCCCCCCCCCTTTTTTTTGTTCTCTTCCCCTTAGGATCTTCCTCCCTCAACCTCCCCCCATATCCTCCTCTTTCTCTGGACCCCCCTTAACCCCTTACCCCTCCCCCCTCTAGGAGTCACCGGAAGCTTAGGAATCCCTCTCTTTCTACTTGTTTGTTTGTTTCTTTGTTTGTTTTTTATCTCCTTGTTATTTATCTTTCTCTTTCTTTTTTCTCCTTCTCCTTTCATCCTTTTCTTCTCCCTTATCTTTATCATTATCATTTTTCTCATCATTATGGTTATTGTAAAATCATTACAATTATAGTTACTATCCTTTCAATTATCATTATAATTCAGAGAAAGGGAAGAAAATAGCGATAAAGTGGAGAGAGAGAGAGAGAGAGAGAGAGAAGGAGAGAGGGAGAGAGAGGGAGAGAGAGAGAGAGAGGGAGGTAGAGAGAGACAGAGAAAGAGAGAGAGAGGGAGTGGGAGAGAGTGAGAGAGAGAGAGAGAAGGAGAGAGAGAGAGAGAGAGGCGGGGGAGATAGAGAGAAAAAGAGAGAGAGAGAGAGAGAGAAGGAGAGAGAGAGAGAGAGAGGCGGGGGAGATAGAGAGAAAAAGAGAGAGAGAGAGAAGGAGAGAGAGAGAGAGGGGCGGGGGAGATAGAGAGAAAAAGAGAGAGAGAGAGAGAGGGATATATATATATATATATATATATATATATATATATATTAGTATAAATATATATATATGCGATGTATATATGTGTGTGTGTGTGTGTGTGTGTGTGTGTGCGTGAGTGTGTGAGTGTGTGTGTGTATGTATGTATGTATATAATTACATACATACATAATACATACAAACATGCATAAGAAAGTATTATGATTTGAAACTGAATATTCTCATGGCGTTGTATACATATTCGTCTTATGTGGTGTTGTATATATTTATATATATATATATATATTATCTATATATATATATATATATATAATATATATACAAGATGATAAAAAAATATATTTTCTCCACATCAATTTCCCTACACAAACAGACCCACGCATACACCCACGCACACACACACACACACACACACACCACACAGACAATCACACACCTCAAAACACAAGCGAACCCTAACTCACATTCGAAAACCCGTGTGTTCAGTTCACACGCACGCACGAATTTCCGAAGCCATTTTCGAAGCGGTTACGAACTCACTCACGAACTGTGTCACGGAAACACACTCTCTCTCTCTCTCTCTCTCTCTCTCTCTCTCTCTCTCTCTCTCTCTCTCTCTCTCTCTCTCTCTCTCTCTCTCTCTCTCTCTCAGTCTGGAAAGCCGCTGGAGGAGAGAGAGAGAGAGGGAGAGAGAGAGATAGATAGAGAGAAAGAGAGAGAGAGAGAGAGAGAGAGGGAGAGAGAAAGAAAGAGATAGAGAGACAGACAGAGAGAGAGAGAGAGAGATTTATCGGAGGAGAGAGAGAAGAGACATTGACCTTAAGAGATAATTCCCCATTGAAGCGAGGTCACATGAGGTCAGGGAGAAAGAGGAGTATATAATGATAATGATAATTATAATAATAAGAATATTGTGATGACAAAAGTAACAGTAAGAATAATAATGGTGAGTTATAATCTTTAGTAGTATTAATAGAATCTTAATCATCATTATCATATTATTTTTTAATATTCAGTGTTATATCATGTTCATCATTTTACTATATTATCATTATATCATTATCATGTTATTATATCATTATGTTAATATCATCTCATCTTTATTTACAATGATGTGATGATCATTATCATTATCATTACTATAATCATTCATTATTGTCATTGATATTATAATCATTATCATTATCGTGATTATTGCTTTCGGTATCATTATTATTATCATTATTATAATTTTTATTATTTTCATCATTATCATCATCATTATCATCCTCATCCTCCTTATTATTATCATCATTATCTTCTTTATCATTACTATTAATATTATCACTATCATAATAATCACTATCATCATTATCATCATGATTGCTTTTATCATTACCATTATTACCACAATCATTATTGTTATATCAAAGATATAATTATGACCATCCTCATCACCATCATAAAATAACGAAACAAACTTACCAGAACTAAAATAGAGACAAAAAGATAAAATGGATTCAAAAAAGTCAAATCCTCTTCCCCTTCCAGCTTGTATCCGGAATGTAACCGACCTCTTTTTCCCGTTACGGCCGCTCGTCTGTTAAAGTGATTCGGGATAATGTTCGCCCAATCGGGTGTAAATTGGTTCTCTCCCCTTTTTTCCCTGTCCAGCTCTCTCTATCTATCCGAATGTAACCTAACCGACTCTTTTTCCCCGTTACGGTCGCGCTCGTTCTCTCTGTAAATGATGAATCGGATTGATTCGGATATTAGGACCAATCGCGGGTTTAAGTTCTATCTCTTAGATTGTGAGTAACTCATTCATGGCGTCATCTCAACTCATCTCCTGGTCTTCATTCATTCACTTACAATTGTTCTAACTTCTCTTGCTTTTCTCTTTCTCTATCTCCTTTTTTCGCGCTTGTCTTCTATCTATCTCTCTCTTCCTCTCCTTTCTCTGTCTCTATCTCTCATTTCTCTTTCTATGTATCTCACTTCTCTCTCTTCTCTTCTTTCCGTTTTTTGTTCTCTCTCTCTCTTTCTCTCCCTATTTCCATTATCTCTTCTTCTCTCTCCTCTATCTCTCTATTCTGAATATATCTATCTCTTTCTTTCTTCACTCTATCTCTCTCTTCCTCTCTCTCTCTCTCTCTCTCTCTCTTTCCTCTTTCCCTCTTTCTCTCTCTCTCTCTCTCTCTATCTCTATCTCTCTCTCTCTCTCTCTCTGCCTTCTTCTATCGAAATCGTCTCTCTCTCGCTCTCTTCCGTGTACTCTTGCGGATGGCACGACATTTGGGTAGTACTTATGAGATAGTGTTTGCGGGTGTTTTGCGTATACGTTTGTTATTTTTGGTCAGTCGCTTGTCTATCGCACTTTAGCGCCCACTCATATTCCTCCTATCTTCTCCCCCAATCCTTTCTCCTCCCTCTCCCCATCCCCTCTTTCCCCACCTCCAACTCCTCTCCCTTCTCCCACCTCCAATCCTCTCCCCCTCTCTCTCCCCCTCTCTCCCCCTCCCACCTCTTCCCCCTCCTACCTTCCACCCTCCTCCCACCTCCTCCCTTTCCCACTTCTCTCCCCCCTTTTCTTTTTTCACCCATCCTCCCCCCCCCTTCCTCCCACCACCACCTTCCTCCCCCCTCCCACTTCCTCCCGTCGCTCTCCTGTCGCTACAAAGCTGATATCACACGAGACTGAAGACCGTAATCTAAATGCACGTGTCGCGATGTAGGCCAAA
>NW_028234412.1:39735126-39742626 GCF_977035675.1 Penaeus japonicus
TCTCCGACTTTCGAGCATCTCCCCCCCTCCCCCTCCCCCTTCCCCTTCCCCTTCCCCCTCCCCCCTCCTCCGTGTCACGACCTTGCGGTGACGTCAAGGGCGAAATCACAAGGCAATACTTCCGGAAACAGAGCTTTATTGACCGTCATTTCTGTATTCAGGGGCGAAACCTGGGATCATTATCTCTTTACTTATCTTTACTTATCTTATCTTATCTTTAGGCTTTCTTGTATTTAATTGTCGGTTGATTAGGCTCTGTTATCATTGTCTTGATTATTAGGATTATCATTATCATTATTGTCATTGTTGTTATCGTCATTATTGCTTGTAGTAGCAGTCAAATCATTATCATCATCGTCATTAAGATTATCTTTAATATATATATATATATATATATATATATATATATATATATATATATATGTGTGTGTGTGTGTGTGTGTGTGTGTGTGTGTTTGTGTGTGTGTGTGTGTTTGTGATATATATATATATATATATATATATATATACATATATAATTATACATACTTAAACATATATAGATATAAATTTGTATAACATACATATTCATTATCACTCAAACCCCCTGCAAGTCTCTCCTCCATTCCAGCTTTTTCACTCACCCTCCCCTCCCCTCCCCTCCCCCCCTCTCCCCCATGGTCACGGCCTGCTAAACAACAGGTTCACCGACCCCGTGGTTCTCTTTGGCGTTCTCTCTCGCTCTTTCTCTTTCTCTCTCTCTCTCTCTCTTTCACTCTTTATCTCTCTCTCTCTCTCTATCTATCTATCTATCTATCTTTCTCTCTCGCTCTTCCTCTTTCTCTTTCTCTCTCTCTCTCTTTATCTCTCTCTCTATCTATCTATCTTTCTCTCTCTCTCGCTCTTTCTCTTTCTCTCTCTCTCTCTCACTCACTCTCTTTCATTCTTTATCTCTCTCTCTATCTATCTATCTTTCTCTTTCTCTATCTATCTCTTATTCTTTCTCCTATTACCATTACTGTCATTGACATTATCATTACTTTATCTTATCATTATTATTAACTTTATCTCTCTCTATCTATCTATCTATCTATCTATCTATCTATCTATCTAGCAATCTATCTATCTATCTTTCTCTCTCTCTATCCATCTTTTATTCTTTCTCCTATTATCATTATTATTAACATTAATATCGCTACTATCATTATTATTATCATCACTAAAATAACTCTTGTTCTCCTTATGATCATCGTTATCATCATTACAATAATCATCAACATAATCCTCATCATCTTTTCTTTCTTTCCTTACTAACTTGTTATATAACTTCCACCCTCAAGTAACAGCGCTCAGGTGAAATTTCAAGAGTCAACGCACTTCATAACATCCGCAAATGTTTAAAATGTTCTGTATTTCTTTAACATCTTATTTCTTTTATTCCTCTGTTAGTATGTTTTTTTTTTTTTTTCGTTTTTTTATCTGTTTCTAATCTTTGTTCTTTTATTCTTTTTTGTATTATTTATTATTATTTATATTCTTTGTTCTTTTATTTCTTTTATTCCTCTGTTAGTAAGTTTTTTTCTTTTCTTTTGTCTGTTTCTAATCTTTGTTCTTTATCATTTTCCTTTTCTTTTTCTCTTTCTCTTTTTCTTTTTCCTTGAGAAGGATCTCCTACGGGCCTGATATGGATAGGAATTTGCTTTGCATAAGGCCTTATGTCATATAAATGTTTTACTGATATTTCTTGGTGATTGAAAATGCTGTCTGTAGTTAGTTAGACTTTTGTAATGATTTTAACACTTCGTTTATGTATATATAGATAGATAGATAGATAGATAGATACATGCATACATATACACATATACTCGTCTTATATCATAGTAGTCTATTGGCATTTTATATATCTATATCGGTATTTGTTTACATATGCATTCATGTATTCGACAAATATCGTATTTTCCATATCTACTGCATAATGATTTTTTATCTACATAGAATCATATTACTAGGAAATAGTTTTGAGTCGTTGTCTACATCTATATCGTCTATAATTTTCTAAGCTACATATTCCTTTTCTAATTAATTTTACTATATCTAAAACGAAATTTTATTTCCATGCAACTGATTCACCAGAGAAACACATAGAATCACAATAGTTTTTTTCTTCTTCTTTTTTTTTTAGATAGTTGATCGCTGACGAGTATCTATGTTTGACGTCTTCAATATCTTGCTGAATCAGGTTATTGTCTCTATTTTCTCTGACACACTTTTTAAAGAAAGAACTGATATAATTCCGTATCGACTGATTGACTGACTGATTCCCTCGTTGGTTCTTGATCAGTTTACACTCTTCTTATGAAACCGGAATGGACCGCATATGTACCCTTGCGGAACGCCAAAAACATCAGTATTATTTCCAGGTTATTTTGATTAACATTTGTTTGCGACTTTCGATATCAAGAAAATCAGAGCAGAAAGTCTTGTGCTTTCTTGAAACGTACAAGAGAAAGGATTTTTTAAAAATTAGTATTGCTGATAATTACAGGGAATGTTGTAAGGTTATTGCTCTGTCTCACTCCTTGCTTTCTCTAATTCTCGCTCTTAGTATCTTTCTCTCTTTCTCTCTCGCCTTCCTACATTCTTATTTCTCTCTCTTTCTCTCTCTTTAGCTCTCTCTCTCTCTCTCTCTCCCTCTTTCTCTCTCTCTCTCTCTCTCTCTCTCTCTAGCTCTCCCTCCCTTTTACCCTCTCCTTCCTCCATTCTTATTTCTCTTTCTCTCTCTCTCTATCTATCTATCTTTCTCTCTATCTATCTTTCTCTCTCTCTCTCTCTCTCTCTCTCTCCCTCCCTCCCTCTTACCTTCTCCTTCCTCCATTCTTATTTCTCTCCATCTCTCCATCTCTCCCTCTCTATCTCCATCTATCAATCCACATCCTTAATCTTCCCCATAAACAGTCCTGATCTCTCTCTTCTCCTTCCTTTCCCCAAAGACAGCAACAGCTCCGGATGAGGAAGGAAGAGAGGCTTCGAGGGTGACTCAGGGAACATCGGAAGCTGAACGACTTAAAGAGGTTATGGTAATGTTGCCGGAACTCGAAGCCAGCGGGAGAGAAAATTTCCTCCTCGTACTCTCTCTTTCTCTTTCTTTCTATTACTCTATCTATTCTTCTCTCTATCCATAGAGAGAAAACGATCCACACGATTAACAAAAGATGAGAAAAAAAACAAAAGAGGAAGAGGAAGCACGCGAAATGATACGCTCCGCCACATTGCCTTCGCGAAAACTGCACCTCCAAGTATCACCGCTAAATGGCAATAGGGTTTCTTAGCGCATTGTTGCGGCGGCGTCAACAATAGCGACTTTCCGCTAGACAATAGAGAAAGTGGAGCTACTCCCGCTAGGAATGAGCACACAGACGTGACGTCATTGCCATTTTTCTTCTTTTTTTTTAACTTCTCGTAGTGAAGAACGTGCCAGGTGTCGCTAGATCAATCAATCAGGGTGTGTGTGTTTGTCTGTGTGATTTGTTTTCTAATTTATATTGGTTCGTTCTTCTCTTCTCTATCAGCTGTTTTCGAATTTCTTCTAAATTTCGAAATTTATATTTCTTTGAGAGATATTTATTTTTTCCGTAATACTTATTAACTGAAATTCCTCAGGGGGGGAAATAAATATCGTATTCATCGTACCAAACTCGCATTCAAAAACAAACCAAACAATACATGAACAAGAAAGACAAAATTGAACATTTAAAAACAATTAATATGTAGTAACATATATTGCTCTATATACATAATACGACGCCATACATAAGAAACATATGTATATAACAACTGACGCTATGGTACATCACACCTCAATTCAGGTCGTTGAGTCCATTGGAATATATTACAATAAGACACGTGATCAAAATGCGTATAAAATTATATGATTCTTCCTTATCACAACGTCTTTGGAGTGATTGCGTTTCCTCAGAGTTAATTTTCGACTTCATTTTCGACATTTATTAGCTTTGTGTTATCTTTGTGGAGGAATTTAACTGTTGTATGGTCATTTGACGGTTATCTTATGGCGCGTGGAAGCGTGGATTTTTTTTTTTTTTTTTTTTTTTTTTTTTAAGTGGGTGAGGGTGGGTGTGGATATGGGTGTGTGTGGGTGTGGATGTGGATGGGGGTGGGGGAGTATTTGTGTGGGTGATTGGTAGGGTTGTTGGTCTAAGGGTGTGTATGTGTGTACGTGTGTTTGTTCTGTAGTATATCTGGCTATCAGGAAATTTGTATCTATGTGTGTGGTTGGATGTGTATGTGTGTATTTTAAGAGGTGTGTGTGAGTATCTGCGTTTTCTGTCACTTTGGATATGTAGATATATGTTTCGTTGTGTGTGTGTGTGTGTGTATTTGTGTATGTGTGTGTGTGTGTGTGTGTGTGCATTTTGAAGGGTCTGTGTTAATTTCTATGTGTGTGTATGTGTATGTTGTTACTTTGAATATGTGGATATATGTTCCGATTTATCTGTGTTTGTGTGTGTTGTTAGATTTAGGCGTAAGTGCACTGGGAGAGGGAGAGATATGTATGTATGTGTTTGTGTCACCATATACTCCTGTATGTATTACGTACGAATGTCTTTTAAATCGCCAATTATCATACATGTTTCATATATGTTTCACACACCCATTTGTTTTCATTTCCGCAGATCAACCTACGTAGACGATTTTGTGCTCATCCATATGTGCATGACAGATGAAGCTGTTAAATCACGAACAAAAAGAAACCAGGAAATCTCGGTCATGCAATTCATAGAAAGTGGCTGACTCTTTATTGCGTCATGATCATTAGAAAGTCTGTGCACACGCGCGCGCGCTTATGTGCCGGGTTGCGTGCGTTTTCATTTGGTGTTGTTCATTTCCTCGGTGGAAGAGAGAGAAAGGATGGATGAATGAATGAATGAATGAATGAGTGCGGCGAGGGAGTGGGTGACAGGTCGCGTGTGGTGAACTGTTTACACACGCGACCTCTTTCTCTCTCTCTCTCTCTCTCTCTCTCTCTCTCTCTCTCTCTATATATATATATTATATATATATATATATATATATATATATATATATATATATATATATATGTAGTAGTGCGTGCGCGTGTGTGTGTATTTCTCTATCTCTCCTCTTTCTCTCTCTCTCTCTCTCTCTCTCTCTCTCTCTCTCTCTCTCTCTCTCACACGTACATATGCAAATATTATTAAAATATGAATATCATTACACACACACACACACACAGACATATATATATATATATATATATATATATATATATATATATATATATATATATATAATATATAATATAGTATAATATATATATATATATATATATATATTATATATATATATATACATATGTATATATATAAATATATACATATATGTATAATATATATACATATGTATATATATAAATATAATATATATAATATATAACATATATATATATATTATATACATATATATATATAATATATATATATATATATATATATATATATATAAAAATATAAGAAGGTATGAATGAGACTGAATATCTAATACACGCAAGAGATGTATTTGACGCGTTTCGACGGAGGTCTTTCTCAAAAATACATGTATTTTTGAGAAAGACCTCCGTCGAAACGCGTCAAATACATCTCTTGCGTGTTTTAGATATTCAGTCTCATTCATACCTTTCTTTTACATTTGTCGCTATGAACTCTGTTCATATACATATATATATATATATATATATATATATATATATATATATATATATATATATATATATATATATGCATGTACACACACGTACACACACATACACACACACACAAAAGATCGCATGTATATACAGAGGAAGAGAGAGAGAGAGAGAAAAGGGGTGGGGGGGGGGAGAAAGCACACCAAGCGAAAATAAAAAAGTAGAAAATGAGTCCAGATTACCAAATGGCACAAACCAAAAGTATTACAGCGTTTTACATCAGAAGCCCACAGGAAGGAAGGGCGGGTGGGAAGATTGGAAAGAAAGAGAAAGAGAGAGAGAGTGTGTGTGGTGGTGGGAAGGGAGGGAGGAAGAGAGAAGGAGAGGTAAGGAAATGGAGAGAGAGAGGAAGGAGAGAGAGTGGGGGGGGAGAGTGAGACAAAGAGGGAGAGGGAGAGGGAGATGGAAAGAAAGAGAGAGAGAGAGTGTGTGTGGTGGTGGGAAGGGAGGGAGGAAGAGAGAAGGAGAGGTAAGGAAATGGAGAGAGAGAGAAGGAGAGAGAGAGGGGGGGGTGAGAGAGAGTGAGAAGGAGAGGGAGAGAGAGAGAGAGGAAAGAAGGGAGAAAGGAGGATGGTTAGAAAAAGACATGTAGAGAGAAAGAAGGAGAGAGAGAGAGAGAGAAAGAATATAAAACCGAAAGAAAAATAGAGACAAACTAAATAACACACAACAACAAAAACAAAAACAAAGAACCAGAGAGAGAGAAAGCAAATCAGAGACGAAAAATACCGACCAAGAAAAGCCTCGAGAGGCAGAAACAGAGGCGGAAAGAGACACGCAGAAGAGACAGAGAAAGGGAGAGAAAGAGAAGAGAGACCCGAAGCAGGGTGAACGACCGGCGACCGAGAAGAAAGAAGGACGTGAGAGACGCGACATTGAAGAGAAAGTAGGCCAATGTCGTTCAACACATACAGACACACAGACACGCAGATACACGTAGACACGCACACACACACACGCAGATATATACAGACACACACGCAGATACACACAAACACACACGCAGACACACATACAGACACACAGACACGCACACACACACACAGACATACACACACACACGCAGATACACACAAACACACACGCAGACACACATACACACATACAGACACACACGCAGACACGCACACACACACAGACATACACACACACACGCACATGCACACATACACGCAGATACACGCAGACACGCACACATATACACACACGCAGACACATACATACACACACACATACACGCACACACACACACACGCAGACACAAATCTTTCTCCCTCGCAGCGATGCGGCCGGCCAGGTGGCGTTCCTGGAGGGGGGGGGGGGGGGAGTGGTAGGGGGAGGTTTGGGGAGATAGTGAGAGGGGGAGGGGGAAGATACGGGGGGATGGAAAAGAGGGAGAGAGGGAGGGAAAAAAGGAAGGGAGGGATAGGGGATAAGGGAAGGGAGGGAGGGATAGGGGTGGGATAGGGGGTGGAGGGATAGGGGTGGGGTAGGGGGATAAGAGAGAGGGAGGGTAGGATGGAAGGAAGGGAGAAGGGAGAGGCTGATGATGTAAGATGAAGGAAGGACCGGAAGTAAAGAGGCGAGGAAAAAGATGAAGTGATGAAGAAAGGGAGAAGGGTGAGAGAAGAGAAAGAAGAAGAAAGAAAAAAAGAAAGATAAAACAAGGAAAAGAAAGAAAGAGAGAAATTCACACATAATAAAACTAAACCCAAAAAATTAAGAAAGAAGGAGAA
>NW_028234412.1:39752626-39762626 GCF_977035675.1 Penaeus japonicus
AGGTGAGGGAAGGAGAAGAGGAAGGAGGTAAGGGAAGGGGAAGAGGAAGGAGAACAGAGGTGAGGGAAGGGGAAAGAGGAAGGAGAAAAGAGGTGAGGGAAGGAGAAGAGGAAAGAGGAATTAGATGAGGGAAGGGGAAGAGGAAGGAGGAAGAGCACAAGAAGGTATTAAGTGCCATATATGTATCAAATGATTGCAAAAGCTGAGAGATGCAACATTTGATTGATGATATCTCATGAAGGTTCAGATTCCACTACGTCAACAGGTGGCCATGATGCAAGCATGTGTGTACGTAGATCGAAACAGGATGCATCGCGCTATGTTGACATTTCATGTTGATGCAAGCCATGTGGATGCAAACAGCAGAAAAATGCGAATAACGATATGGAATTGAATAGATAGAAATAGATGGAATATAGAGGAAGAGATAGATAGATAGATAGAGAGAGAGAGAGAGAGAAAGATTGAAAAAAAGAGAAACAGCAATCCTCCTTCCCTCCCTCCATCCCTACCCTCCCTCCCTCCTTCCCTCCCTCCCTCTCCAACCTCCTCTCTTCCCTTCCCTATTTCCTCTCCCGTCCCTCCTCCCCTCCCTACATTCCCATCCTCCCTCCTCCTAATATCTCTCCTCCCCCCCCCTTATCCATTCCCTTTACCCTCTCTCCTCTCTCCCTTCCCTCCCTCTCTCTCTCCCTCCCTTCCTCTCTTCCTCCCTCCTTCCCTCCCTACCCTCCCTCTCCTCCCTCCCCTCCCTCCCTCCTTCTCTCTCTCCCTCCCTCCCTCCCTCCCTCCCTCCCTTACTGTCATCCTTGAGGCAGGTCCAGGACACACGTGACCTTGGGTAGGGAATAATGACCTCTCAATGACCGGGCAAGAGAGAGAAGGGGGGGAGGGAAAGAGAGATAGAGAAAGAGGGAGAGAAAGATAGAGTTAGAGAGAGAGAGAGAAAGAAAGAGAGAGAGTGAAAGAGAGAGAGAGAGAGAGAGAATGAGAGAGGCAGAAGTGAAGAGAGAGACTGAGAGAGACAGAGAGAGTGAGAGAGCAAGAGGCAGAGAGAGAGAGAGAGAGAGAGAGAGAGACAGTGAGAGAGCGAGAGGCAGAGATAGAGAGAGATAGTAAAAGAGGGAGAGAGAGCGTAAAAGAGAGAGAATGTGGCGAGGCAGAAGTGAGAGAGACAGATTGAGAGGAACAGTGAGCGAGAGAGTAGAAGAGAGTAAAAATAGTATAAAGAGACCAAGGGAGCGTAAAAGAGAGAGAAAGAGAGGTAGAGAGAGAGAAAAAAAAGAGACAGAGAGAGAAAAAGAGATATATAGAGAGAGAAATAGATGTATATGGAGACATAGAGACAGAGAGAGAGAAAAAGAGATACATAGAGAGAGAGATAGATGGATATGGAGACAGAGAGACAGAGAGAGAGAGAAAGAGACAGAGAGAGCGAGAGCGCGCACGAGCCACCGGTCAGAAAGCGGCCAAAGCAACGCGGGGTTCGATGACCTTCTGTCAGGTTGGCGTTTTCCCTTCTGTCGCTTCCAACTCTCCGTTCTTCATTCTTCTCTTCCTTTCTCTCTTTCCTTGATTTGTCTCTTTCTCTCTCTCTCTCTCTCTTTGTCTCTCTCTCTCTCTCTCTCTCTCTCTCTCTCTCTCTCTCTCTCTCTCTCTCTCTCCTACACTTAGAATCCGACCTACACCCAAAATCTAATAAACCACCCATCAAACCCCGACATCCTCACCCTTTGACAAACATCCTAGCATTCCCCCGCTTACCCCATCCAACACCCCAATCTCAACCCCCCCTACGCAATACCCTCAACCCCCTCCGGCTACTCACCAATTCACCCTCTCGGTTACCGCGAATGCCCCCCACGAGCCCAACAGACTCACAAACTCATCCCACCCTCCCACCTCCCCCGTGATCCCCCTCTACGGACGTTCACTCCCACCCATCTCTAACCCACCTCATCCTCCACCAACACCCCCGAACCCTCCCACCCACCGACACTCCCCCTCTCCGCTTTTTCAAGGCCACCCCCACCTCTCAAATCCTTCAGCCCTCCCCCCCCCCCCCCACCCAACCCCGTCACCCCTCGCCCATCCCGCTCCACACCCTAACGGCCACCATCACCACCTCCCACCCGACTCCATCCCCTCTTCTCCCTCCAAACTTCACCGCAAAACACACCAGCCCCTTTAAACCCCCTACACCCCAACCTCCTGCCCTCGCGCTAAACCCTTCAACCACATCAACACCCCTACACAAAATATACAAAAACGAACCCACTAGGCCATCACCTCATATCATCCACCGAACACTACCATTCACTACCCCGCTCCGAAACAACAAATTTGCCAACCCTCGCCAAACACAAATCCAACCCTCCACATCCACCCAACCACCAATTCACCCTTAATCACAAACCCAAATTCACGTCCCAATAACACCCCACTCCCCCCTCTCAAAGCATCCCCTTCCACCTCCTATTCCACACCAAATCCTCCAATCACCCCAAAACCACCCAACACTTTTCACACACACAAAATACTCCTCTACCAAGACCCTGAAATTTCCCCCATTCCGATCACCACACCTCTAAAACCCCTCAAACCTGCACCCCCGCATCCAACTCAAATTCCACAACAATATTTTTACCCTCCCCCTCCATAAACTTACCATATAATCCAACTCGCCATACCCCACTCCTTACTCACCACACAACTCCTCCATTTCCACCCTCCACGGCACCCTATCAGTTGCCTCCTCCCCACGCACTCAGTCCCCATTCCTCCACGCTCTTCACACTCTCTCACACTCCTCTCTCCTCTCTCTCTCTCTCTCTCATCTCTCTTCTCTCTCTCTCACTTTCTCTCTCTCATACTCCACTCCTCTCTCTCTCCACTCTCTCTCTCTCCTCCTCCTTCCCAACTACACAACTCCCTCCGCTCTCTCCCTTCATCTCTCTCTCTCTCTCTCTCTTCCTCATTTTGAATCTAGTCTCTTCTCTTTATTTCCTTCCATTTTTTCCCTTTTCTTCTTCATTTGCTTTTCTTATCTTTGTTTGTTCTTTCTTTTTTTCCTCTTTACATTCTTTTTCTCTTCTCTTTCGCTCTCGTGTTCAATTTATTTTTTTACTTTTTTCGTTATTCATACCTCTTTCTCTCGTTTATTTTTATTTTTATTTTTTCTCTCTCGCTTCTTTCTAATTTTCCTTCATCTTTTTTCTTCTTTCTTTCTTTCTCTTTCTCTCTCTTCTCTTTCCTCCTCCTCTTCCTTCTTTTTCCTCTTCCTCTTCCATCTTCCTCCTATATCTTCATTTCCCGCTTTATTCTTTTCTTCTTCCTCTTCTTACACTTCTTCGTCTTCCTTCTCTTTCTTCTATCTCCTCCTCCTCTTCATATTCCTCCTCCTCCCCCCCCCCCTTTCTCAACCTTCCCCTCTTCCTCCTTACCTACATTCTTCCCTCTTTCTGAAGATTCTTTCTCGATCTTTCCCTCAACACCCCTCACTCCCCCCTCCCCCTTCCCCACCCACACCCCACACCCAACATGATGACGTCATGTTATAAAACTTGGTCACGATTTCACTCACGATTATGTACGTATGTGTGGGTGTTTGTGTACGATTGAGCGAAGAGGAAGGAGGAAGGAGGAAGGAAGTGAGGGAAGGGGAAGAAGAAGGAGGAAGGAGGTGAGGGAAGGGGAAGAGGGAGGAGGAAGGAGGTGAGGGAAGAGGAAGGAGGTGAGGGAAGAGGAAGAGGAAGGAGGTGAGGGAAGGGGAAGAGGAAGGAGGAAGGAGGTGAGGGAAGGGGAAGAGGAAGGAGGAAGGAGGTGAGGGAAGAGGAAGAGGAAGGAGGTGAGGGAAGGGGAAGAGGAAGGAGGAAGGAGGTGAGGGAAGAGGAAGAGGAAGGAGGCGAGGGAAGAGGAAGAGGGAGGAGGAAGGAGAAAAGGAAGGAGAAAAGAGGTGAGGGAAGAGGAAGGAGGAAGGAGGTGAGGGAAGGGGAAGAGGAAGGAGGTGAGGGAAGAAGAGGAAGGAGGAAGGAGGAAGGAGGAAGGAGGAAGGAGGTGAGGGAAGAGGAAGAGGAAGGAGGCGAGGGAAGAGGAAGAGGGAGGAGGAAGGAGGTAAGGGAAGGAGAAAAGGAAGGAGAAAAGAGGTGAGGGAAGAGGAAGGAGGAAGGAGGTGAGGGAAGGGGAAGAGGAAGGAGGTGAGGGAAGAGGAAGAGGAAGGAGGTGAGGGAAGGGGAAGAGGAAGGAGGAAGGAGGTGAGGGAAGGGGAAGAGGAAGGAGGTGAGGGAAGGGGAAGAGGAAGGAGGAAGGAGGTGAGGGAAGGGGAAGAGGAAGGAGGAAGGAGGTGAGGGAAGGGGAAGAGGAAGGAGGAAGGAAGTGAGGGAAGAGGAAGGAGGGGAGGGAAGAGGGAAGAGGAAGGAGGAAGGAGGTGAGGGAAGGGGAAGAGGAAGGAGGAAGGAGGTGAGGGAAGGGGAAGAGGAAGGAGGAAGGAGGTGAGGGAAGAGGAAGGAGGAAGGAGGTGAGGGAAGAGGAAGGAGGAAGGAGGTGAGGGAAGGGGAAGAGGAAGGAGGTGAGGGAAGAGGAAGAGGAAGGAAGTGAGGGAAGGGGAAGAAGAAGGAGGAAGGAGGTGAGGGAAGAGGAAGGAGGAAGGAGGTGAGGGAAGGGGAAGAGGAAGGAGGTGGGAAGTGGATGAGATGGAAGGGGGTAAGGGAATGAAGAGGAGGAAGGAGGTGAGGGAAGAGGAAGAGGAAGGAGGCGAGGGAAGAGGAAGAGGGAGGAAGGAGATTTGTTGTGAAAAGAGGGAGGGTAGGAGGTGGAAGGAGTGAGGGGGAAGGGAAAGGAAGGAGGTGAGGGAAGAGGAGGAAGGGGAGGAAGAGGAGGGAATAGGAGGAAGGAGGTGAGGGAAGGGGGAGAGGAAGGAGGAGAGGGAAGAGGATGAGGGAGGTGGATGAGGTTAAGGGATGAGGGAATAGGAATGAGAAATATAGGTGAGGATGAAGAGAGGAGGAAAGGAGGTTGGATGGGGAAGAAGGAGAGGGGTAGGGAAGGTGGGAGAATGGGAATGAGAGGAAGGAGGTGAGGGAAGGGGAAGAGGAAGGAGGAAGGAGAAGAGGAAGGAGGAAGGAGGTGAGGGAAGGGGGAGAGGAAGGAGGAAAGAGGAAGAAGGAAAGAAGTGAGGAAAGAGGAAGAAGATGAGTGAAGGGGAAGAGGAAACAGAAAAGAG
The DNA here is from genome assembly GCF_977035675.1 of Penaeus japonicus. Lineage (NCBI taxonomy): Eukaryota > Metazoa > Arthropoda > Malacostraca > Decapoda > Penaeidae > Penaeus > Penaeus japonicus. The sequence continues at coordinate 39,757,848 of NW_028234412.1, forward strand.
GCAAGGGAAGAGGAAAGAGGAAGGAGAAAAGAGACGAGTGAAGAGTAAGGAGGAAGGAGAAAAGAGGTGAGGGAAGAGGAAAGAGGAAGAAGATGAGTGAAGGGGAAGAGGAAACAGAAAAGAGGCAAGGGAAGAGGAAAGAGGAAGGAGAAAAGAGACGAGTGAAGAGTAAGGAGGAAGGAGAAAAGAGGTGAGGGAAGGAGAAGAGAAAGGAAAAAAGAGGTGAGGTAAGAGTAAGAAGCAAAGAGGTGAGAGAAGAGGAAAGAGTTAGGAGAAAGGAGATGAGTGAATAAGAAGACTAAAGAGAAAAGAGATGAGTGAATGAGAAGACTAAGGAGAAAAGAGATGAGAGAAGAGAAAAGAGGAAAGATGAAGAAGATGAGTGAAGAGGAAGAGGTCATGAGTGACTCATAGCGGTGTCTTCCCAGAGGTCACGTGTGATCGAGCGAAATGAGACACAGAGACACAGGCGATGAAATGTCTTCGTGACCTTTGACCCCGGGGAAGGTCAGGGGAGAACGATCAGTATTTGTCTGTCTTGTGTGTATTTTTGTGGAGTACTTTCAGTAGTTGTAGTAATAGTAGTAGTAGTAGGAGGATATTATTATTATCATTATTAATATTATTACTGTTATTATTATTATTATTATTATTATTATTATTATCATTATTGTTATCATTCCTTTCTTTGTCTCATTATTGTTTCTGTCATATATATTTTCATCATTATTATGATTATTATTATTATCATTATTATCATTATCATTACTTTTATCATTGACATCACCATCATTACCATTATTATCATATCATTATTACTATCAATTCTTACTTTTCATCATTTTTACTATTATTATTATCATCATTTTTTGCTATTATATTGTTTTTTTTATCTTTCGGAGGATATCATCATTGTTTTCATGGGTTATCATTCTTATCATTATTACTGTTATGAAATCATCATCATCATCATCATCATCATCATTATCATCACCATCACCACCACCATCATCACCATCATCATCATAATCATTATCATTACCCAACCATAAAAAATTATTTTAAGACACAGATAAATAGACAAAAAGATAAGCATATTTACAAGCATAGACAAAATAGATAGATAGACATAGACAAGAGTAACAGCAAAACAAACAAAGTAAAAACAATGCTTAAAGAAAAAAAAAAGAAATGAATAAAAAATAATTTCACAAATGAAAAATAAAAGAATAAAAAAATGAAAAAAATGAAGAAAAATAAATCAGAGAAAATAAAGGAATGAAAATAACTTTAGAAATTAAAAATAAAAGAATAAATAGGAAAAATACAATAAAGAAATAAAGAAAAAAAAAAACAGAAAAAACAAAAAGATTAAAAACAAATTTCAAACTGATGACCTATACAATAAAGATATGAAAAAATATAAAGAATAAATGAATAAACAAATAAATAGGATACAAAAATAAAAATTTAAAAAAACAAAAAAAAACAGGAAAACAAACACATGAAGACGACTCTGTAACCATTAGCAACAAAAAACAACCATAGTAAAAAACAAACAAACACAGATCAAAATACAAGCGAGATAGAAATATCTACAAAAACGATAAATAATATAAATAGATAGATAGATAGATAGATAGATAGATAGATAGATAGATAGATAGATAGATAGACAATATATAAAACAGCAAAACAAACAAATGAAAAACCAAATCAAAGCCCATGACCAGTACAACAAAACAAAACAAACAAAAGACAAAACAAAACAAAACAAAACAAACACAAAACCAAACAAAAACAAAACAAAAATAAAAGAATAACTAAGCAGAGGAATAAATAAATAAGAAAATAAAGAAATTAAGAGGAAACGAAAAGCAAATCTTCAACTAATGGCCATTGCATGAGGATTGCAGAGCATTGCAGGAAAACCCAAACAAGTGGTCAAGTTATTGCATAATCTTGAACTCTGGTTGTGATGGACCGCTAAAATCATGATAAATGTATTGAAAATTATAATAATGACATTAATTATGGTGATAATGACAACACTGATGAAACATATGAAGGAATGGTAGTAATGATGAAGATGATGAAGAGAATGATGGTGATAATTATGATAATGACAATGATAGTGATAACTGTTACGAAAAATATGTAGGAATGATAGTTAGAATAAAAACAATGAAGAGAATGATGAAAATTATGAAGATAATAATGATAGTGATAATGACAATGATAACAATGATAATAATAATAATAATGATAACAACAATGATAATGATAATGAAAAAAATAATCATAATGATAAGAAGAAAAAAAAATAACAAAAAGACAATAACTACGATGTTGATATATGATGATGTGAGAGGGTAAGAAAGTGCTAAACTCCCCAGTCTTCGAGAATCATAGAAGACATGTAAGTGTTTTTGTAAGTGTTCTTCACGAAAAACATTTTTACTTAACGATTCAGGAAGTGCACTTTTTCCTACTTATGATGTAAGTGTTATAAGTTATGGTATAAGTATAGAAAATTTTGTGAATTCAAGTCTAAGAATCAGTGATAGTGATGGTGATGGTGATGGTGACTCTGAAGAATGTCTTGTTGGGATTATGATAACATTATAATGATGATAGAAATAATAATGATGATAATAATTATGATGATGAGGATGATAATAATGTAACAGTAATCATAATAGTAGTAATGATGATAAGGATAATATCAGTAATTATAATAATGATAATAGTAATTACAGTAATAATAGTGATAATAACAGTAATAATAACAAAAACGATGACAATAACGATAGCATTAATAATAATAATAATACCAATAACAATACCAACAGAATCCACAATAATAAAATTAAAGATAATGATAACACAAGTAATGAAAAATAATTGCAGACCCTCTTGAGAAAACACCTGCAACCTGCACTCTCACAGAAGGCACACCGGCCGGCCATAGCGCATTCCAAGGGTCACCCCGCTGTCAAAACTCGTCACAGTTGTACCTTTGTGTGGCATAAACCACTTCCCCATTTTTGTGCAAGTGTCAGGCATAGAATTAGAGAGTCAAACGCAAGTCAGTCTTGAGGTTGCATGTACTATGCAATTGTTCGCATCTTTCGTGGAGCTAAAGCCAGATGGTCTACCTTGCTCAAGATACAGCAGCCTACGCCCCTCGTGGCACCTGGGCATCTTGTGAGGTTCCTGGAGGTCAAGGGTAGAGTGAGAGGTCACGTGAGAGAGGTCGAGTTAGGACACTCGTCTGTTAGTTCTCGTGTGTGTCGTGACAGAGTGCAGTGAACTCTAGCCTTGCATTGTGTCGCGTTTTGGTGTTGTGTTTGTAGTAATGGTGATGTTAATAACGGTGATGATGATGATGATGATAAGGATGATGATATTAATGATAATAAGGCTAAGGATAAGAGTGATAATGATAATAGTAATAATATTGATGATGATATTACTAATAATAACAATGATAATGATGATAGTAACAATAACAATGAGATTGAGCATAATAAGAGCCATAACAATAATGATAATAAGATAAGTAATAACAATGATAACAATAAAATAAGGATAACAATAATAAAGATGATGTACTTGTGAACAATGCTAATGATCATAATAATAATTAGGATGATGATAACAACAACAACGGCGATGATAACGATGAAAATAATAATTATGATAACAACAACAACAAATAAAATGGTAAATACATTCTAAAATATGCAAATACACACATTAGGAAAAACAAGAAAAACAAATACAATATCACACAAACAATATCCCAACGAAACAGATAAACAAGGACACAGAAGAATAACAAGTAAGACAAAACAAATACAAAGCACGAAAAATAATGTAAAAACAAAGGAAAGTAATTAATATGAAAAAAACAAAAACAAAGAGACAGCCAAAAGACAAAAAATAGAAAAATAGTAAAGAAGAGAATTGAGAAATATCTGGAAACAAAAGCATGAACAAATAAACAAATATATGCACATGAAAAGATGAAATAAAAAGACAAACAAACATTCAAACAAAAGAATCAAAATAAAGGAGAATGAGAAAAAACAAAACAAAGACATACACAAACACACCAAACAGAAACAAATAAAACAAACAGAAAAAAATATAAGACAGACAAAGAGCACAAAACAAAACAAACACAAATGGAGGAAAAGAGAGAGAGAGACAGAGACAGAGACAGAGACAGAGAGAGAGAGAGAGAGAATTAAACAACAACAATTGAACGTGAACGAAACCGATGAGAAACAAAAAACAAAAAAACAAAAGACAAACAAACACACTGAAAAGCAAAGAAAAAAAATAACAAAAAGATAAGTAAAGAAAACAGGTAAAGAAAAAAAAGAAAGAAACAAAGACATATAAATAAAACAAAATAAAAGCAAAAACGAATAAGAAAAAGAGATAACAAAAGATAACAGAGCAAGAACTAGAAGAGAGAACACAAATCACCAAAGAAAACAAAAACAGGGACAAAAGGAAACAAAAAGGAACAAAAAACAAAAAAAAAATTAAAACAACAGACACAAAATAAAACAAAGAAAAGTAAAACAAATGAAAATATTGTAATCAAAGTAATGAAACAAAGAAAAACACAAAGAAGCAAATAAGACTAACAAACAAAACAAGAAACAAATAAGATAAACAAAATAAAGAAAAGACAAAAAAAGAAAACAATAAAGAAAAAACAAATTAGATAAAGAAAAACAATAAAGAAATATAAAATAAAGTAAA
>NW_028234412.1:39770383-39772883 GCF_977035675.1 Penaeus japonicus
AATCAAACTTCATCTCCCCCAGAAACAAACACGATGCAATAGGATGCAACATTAGGATTGCAAATGCATCGGTATTGCCCTTTTAATCGAGGCGTGAAATCCTTGTTTGTTAAGAAGGATTACATTCAAGGATTACTGAAGGATTATGCGCGTCGGATTCGTTTAGAATGAGGAAGAGGAAGAGGAAGGAAGGAGGAAGAGGAGGAGGAGGAGGAGAAGAAGAGGATGGGAGGTGGAAGAAGAGAAGCGAGGAGGAAGAAGAGGAGAGGAGGAAGGAGGAGGAGAGGAAGAGGAAGAAGAAGAAGAAGAAGAAGAAGAAGAAGAAGAAGAAGAAGAAGAAGAAGAAGAAGAAGAAGAAGAAGAAGAAGAAGAAGAAGAAGAAGAAGAAGAAGAAGAAGAAGAAGAAGAAGAAGAAGAAGAAGAAGAAGAAGAAGAAGAAGAAGAAGAAGAAGAAGAAGAAGAAGAAGAAGAAGAAGAAGAAGAAGAAGAAGAAGAAGAAGAAGAAGAAGAAGAAGAAGAAGAAGAAGAAGAAGAAGAAGAAGAAGAAGAAGAAGAAAGAGGAGGAGGAGGAGGAGGAGGAGGAGGAAGAGGAGGAGGAGGAGGAAGAGGAGGAGGAGGAGGAAGAGGAGGAGGAGGAGGAGGAGGAGGAAGAGGAGGAGGAGGAGGAAGAGGAGGAGGAGGAGGAGGAGGAGAAGAAGAGGAGAGGAAGGAGGAAAAAGAGAAGGAGGAAAAGGAAGAAGAGGAGAGGAGGAGGAGGAGGAGGAGGAGAAGAAGAGGATGGGAAGTGGAAGAAGAGAAGCGAGGAGGAAGAAGAGGAGAGGAGGAGGAGGAGAAGAAGAGGATGGGAAGTGGAAGAAGAAAGAGAGGAGGAAGAAGAGGAGAGGAGGAGGAGGAGGAGGAGGAAGAGGAGGAGGAGGAGGAGGAGGAGGAAGAGGAGGAGGAGGAGGAGGAGGAGGAGGAAGAGGAGGAGGAGGAGGAGGAGGAGGAAGAGGAGGAGGAGGAAGAGGAGGAGGAGGAGGAGAAGAAGAAGAAGAAGAAGAAGAAGAAGAAGAAGAAGAAGAAGAAGAAGAAGAAGAAGAAGAAGAAGAAGAAGAAGAAGAAGAAGAAGAAGAAGAAGAAGAAGAAGAAGAAGAAGAAGAAGAAGAAGAAGAAGAAGAAGAAGAAGAAGAAGAAGAAGAAGAAGAAGAAGAAGAAGAAGAAGAAGAAGAAGAAGAAGAAGAAGAAGAAGAAGAAGAAGAAGAAGAAGAAGAAGAAGAAGAAGAAGAAGAAGAAGAAGAAGAAGAAGAAGAAGAAGAAGAAGAAGAAGAAGAAGAAGAAGAAGAAGAAGAAGAAGAAGAAGAAGAAGAAGAAGAAGAAGAAGAAGAAGAAGAAGAAGAAGAAGAAGAAGAAGAAGAAGAAGAAGAAGAAGAAGAAGAAGAAGAAGAAGAAGAAGAAAGAGGAGGAGGAGGAGGAGGAGGAGGAAGAGGAGGAGGAGGAGGAGGAGGAGGAGGAGGAGGAGGAGGAGGAGGAGGAGGAAGAGGAGGAGGAGGAGGAGAAGAAGAAGAAGAAGAAGAAGAAGAAGAAGAAGAAGAAGAAGAAGAAGAAGAAGAAGAAGAAGAAGAAGAAGAAGAAGAAGAAGAAGAAGAAGAAGAAGAAGAAGAAGAAGAAGAAGAAGAAGAAGAAGAAGAAGAAGAAGAAGAAGAAGAAGAAGAAGAAGAAGAAGAAGAAGAAGAAGAAGAAGAAGAAGAAGAAGAAGAAGAAGAAGAAGAAGAAGAAGAAGAAGAAGAAGAAGAAGAAGAAGAAGAAGAAGAAGAAGAAGAAGAAGAAGAAGAAGAAGAAGAAGAAGAAGAAGAAGAAGAAGAAGAAGAAGAAGAAGAAGAAGAAGAAGAAGAAGAAGAAGAAGAAGAAGAAGAAGAAGAAGAAGAAGAAGAAGAAGAAGAAGAAGAAGAAGAAGAAGAAGAAGAAGAAGAAGAAGAAGAAGAAGAAGAAGAAGAAGAAGAAGAAGAAGAAGAAGAAGAAGAAGAAGAAGAAGAAGAAGAAGAAGAAGAAGAAGAAGAAGAAGAAGAAGAAGAAGAAGAAGAAGAAGAAGAAGAAGAAGAAGAAGAAGAAGAAGAAGAAGAAGAAAGAGGAGGAGGAGGAGAAGAAGGGGAAGAAGAAGAAGAGGAGGAGGAAGAAGAGGAGGAGGAGGAGGAGGAGGAGGAGGAGGAGGAGGAAGAGGAGGAGGAGGAAGAGGAGGAGGAGGAGGAAGAGGAGGAGGAGGAGGAGGAAGAGGAGGAGGAGGAGGAGGAGGAGGAGGAGGAGGAGGAGGAGGAAGAGGAGGAGGAGGAGGAGGAGGAGGAGGAGGAGGAGGAGGAGGAGGAGGAGGAGGAGGAGGAGGAGGAGGAAGAGGAGGAGGAGGAGGAGGAGGAGGAGGAGGAGGAGGAGAAGAAGAAGAAGAAGAAGAAGAAGAAGAAGAAGAAGAAGAAAGAGGAGGAGGAGGAGAAGAAGAGGATGGGAAGTGGAAGAAGAGAAGCGAGGAGGA
>NW_028234412.1:39789876-39794876 GCF_977035675.1 Penaeus japonicus
ACACAGATATACACGCATTTAACGCAACATTTACGAAACACTAAACACACGTATCAAAACATACCAGCTTGAAAGTCACGCAAGCAAAATTTCCTGAAAGCAAAAATTCCTTCCCCCCTCACACCCCACCCCCTTTCCCCCTCCCCTCCCCTCCCCTCCCCCCCTTTGCAAGCGAATATGCAATCCAAGATGCAGTAACTCTCTTAAGTTCTTGAGACACCACCTTGACTTACATTCGGACACATTCAGACGTGTCCAGGGTCGAGGCACGCGTTCGAACAAGCTGGTTGATCATGACCCAGTAACTGCAGCAGGTAGAGGTTTCAAAGGGCGGTGTTGCCAAAGTGATGTAATGGCGCTTATGGTCACAATGCAGGTGTATGTATGGGCGTGTATGGGTTTGCATGTGGGTGTAGGGTGTGTCTGATGGGTGGATGTGGGTTGATGGGGGTTCGTGTGAGACGGTTGATGGGGGTTAATGGGGTTTACGGGGGTCATGGGGGTTGTGTGGGCGGTGTACGGATTTGCGTGAGGTTGCATGGGTGTTGTGTTGTGTATGGGATTGTATATGGGGGTTGCATACGGTTTTATGAGCCGTATGGGGGGGTGAGGGGGAGTATGAGATGTAGGGTTGTGTATGGGGGTGGAGGGGGATGGTAAGGGGGAAAAGGGAAGGGGGGGAGGGTGAGTGGGAAAAAATAAGGGGGAGAGGGATGGGGGAAAGGAGAAGGGGAAAAGGGAAGAGGGGAGGGGGGAGAAGAGAGGGATGGGAGGAGGGGTAGGGGGGAGGGGTAGGGGGAAAAGGGAAGGAGGGAGAGGAAAGGGGAAGGGGGAAAAGGGGAGGGGGAAAGGGGGAAGGGAAGTGGGAAGGGGAGAGGGTAGGGGGAAAAGGGAAGGGGGGGATGAAGGGAGTGGAAAGTAGGATAGTAGGTGAGGGTGATGGGGGGTAGGGGGTGGAGGTAAAAGAAGGAAAAGAGGGGGAGAGTAATATGGAAGGGTGGAGGGGAGGAAAGGCGAGAGGGAATGCAGGTAGGAGGGGGAAGGGGTGACGGGAAGTGGGATGTGAGTGAGTGGAGGGAAGGTGGAGGGAAATGAAGAGGTAAAGAAGGAAGTGGAGGAAAAGGTGGAAGGAGAGTGGGGAAGTGGAGGGGAAAATGGAGAAAAAGGTGGAGGGATTTGTCTACCTAATTATCCCGTTCTCTATCTGTCTGTCTTTTCACCTGTTCTTACTGCTCTCTCTCCCTCCCTGCCCCCTCTCTTTCTCTCTCTCTCTCCCCTTTCTCTCTCACTCTCTCTTCCTTTTGACATGTAAAAGCTTATCCCAAATATCGTGTCAAAGTCAAAGACTCTCTCTTTCTCTCTCCCTCTCCCTCTCCCTCCCTCTCCCTCTCTCTCTCTCTTCCTTTTCTCAAAGTCAAAGACTCTCTCTCTCTTGCTCTGTTTTCTCCTTCAAGCCTCTTACGAAAACATCAAGAATACCAAAACAAAGAACACGTATATTCCTCCCCCTCCCCCCTTCCCCCCCCCACGCCCCCATCCAGTTTCAACCAAAGATCAGTATGTCTTGAATGACTTTAACACGCTGACCTTATCTTGCGAGTGTCAGGTCAGCAGAGCTCGTTTCCTTGACCTTGATGCCGGCCAGGGGTCAGTGAGAGCACTTGGGGATTTGTTTGTGTGTTTGTGTTTTTTTTTGTGTATCTGTCTGTTTTTGGTATATGTTTGTGTTTTTGAGTGTTTTTTGGTATGTATTTGTGTGTGTGTGTTTGTGTTTTTTGTGTTTGTGTATTTGTGTGTTTTTGGTATGTATTTGTGTGTGTGTGTGTTTGTGTGTGTGTTTATGTGTTTTTATGTGCTCTTGTGTGTGATTTTTGTGTATTTATGTATGTGTCTGTGAATGTGTGTGTTTTGTATACTTATATATGTGTCTGTGTGAGTGTATCTTGCAAAGTTGTAGATCTAGTTTAACTTTGCCTTTTATCAACCAAAAGAAGAAAAAATCTTTAAGATAGAAATAAAATCCACCTTAATTCCTCCAAATCTCTCTCTCCACCCCCCCCCTCTCTCTCTTTTTTTTCTCTCTCTCTCATCTCAATCCCATCAACTCAACTTATTCTCACCGTAGACAACAAAACAACGAAGGAAAACACACAGGAAAACACAGGAAAATTTCGCCAAAGGCTTTTTCACTTTCCTGCTCCATCAAGGCTATAGGACACAATGCCCTGAAGAAGGAGTGAAGTGAAAGAAGTCCTCGACATATTCGTCTGTTTTCCCGTATTTCCCGTATTTTTCTATTCTTATTCTCAACTTATTCAGCACTGAATCCTCCTCACCATAGAAGCACCCGACGTAAACACGCCCCTTACATAACCTCGCTTCGTTTAAGCTTGTTATTGACTCATCCTTCTATACATAAAAAATAAGCCGCTAAAAAAAGAAAAGAAGAGAAAAAAAAAAAAACTAAAAATAATTTGCTATAACTCCCAGACCTCTTTTCACGTTCCTAAAAGAAGAAAATTAGCCTTGTTGTCATCTCCTCTTTTTCCTCATTCACTTAAGAAAAGGAGACGAGAGGAAAAGTGCGTAATGGGATATCTATTAATATACGTTGCTATTGTGAACCATGCCATGTAGGTGTTTCTTAGAAAATGAATGAATGGGCGGGGGAGGAGGCATTAGGGAAGGGGTGGGGGGTCGGGGTTGGGTCGAGGGTGAGGTAGGGAGGGAGAGGAGGTATTAGGGAAGGGGTGGGGTACGGGGGATGTAATGCTTGTAAGAACAAAAGAAGGTTTATGGAATGCTCTTTTGATGATCAAAGTTTTAAAGGTGTTCCGTAATGCGGTTTGCAGTTCTTGGAAGGACGAGATGCGGGATGGGAGGAGAGGGAGAGAGAGAGAGAGAGAGAGAGAGAGAGAGAGAGAGAGAGAGAGAGAGAGTGGGGAAAGAGAGAGCGAGAATGCGATGAAGTGAGAGGAGAGAGCGAGAGATAGAGAGGGGGGGGGGAGGAGAGATAGGAGAGAGAGAGAGAGAGAGCGATAGGGAGATAGAGAGGAGAGGAGAGGGAGGGAGAGAGAGAAAAGAGAGATGTGGAGAGAGAGAGGGAGAGGAGAAGGGGGGAGGAGAGGAAAAGAGAGGGAGAGAGAAGGAAGAGAGAGAGGCAGGAAGAGAGAGAAAGGAGAGAAGAAGGAAAAAAGAGGAGAAAGAGAGAAAGAGAGTAGAGAATGAAGGAAAGAGAAGAGAGAGATCGAGAGAAAGGAAAAAGAGGGAGAGAGGGGAAAGAGAGAGAGGAGAGAGAGGAGAGGAGAGGGATCTGAGAAAAAGGGGAAACCCCCACACCACCCACACACCGCTCACACACACAAGAACCCACCCGAACGAGAAGCACCCAGAGAGCCCCCCGAGAGTGATAAGAGAGAGGGAAGAAGAAAGAAGAAAAAGAGAGAGAGGAGGGGGGAGGAGAGAGAGAGAGAGGATGAGAGAGAAAAAGGAAAGAGAGAAAGAGGGAGAGAGAGAGAGGGGAGAGAGAAGAAAGAGGAAGGAAAGAGAAAGAGGAGAGGGAGGCGAAGGGGAATGAGAGAGACAGAGGAGGCAGAGAGATGAGTGAGGGAGAGAAAGAAAGTGGAAGAGAGAGCGAGGGAGGAAAGGAGAGAAAGAGAGGAGAGGATGGAGAGAGAGAGAAGAGAGGGAGAGAGAGTGAGAGGAGAGACACAGAGAGAGTAGGAGGGGAGGAAGAAGGGAGAGAGGAGAGAGAGAGAGGAAGCGAGAAAGGAGAGGAAAAGAGGACGAGAAGAAAGATGAAGGGGAGAGGAGGGAACGGAAAGGAGTAAAGAGAGGTCGGAGGAGAGCGAAGAGAGGGGAAAAGGAAGAGAGAAGAGTGTGTGTGAGAGATGATTGAAGGAGAGAGGAGGAGAGAGAAGAGAGTGAGGAGAGAGAGAGAGAGAGAGAGAGAGAGAGAGAGAGAGAGAGAGAGAGAGCATGAGAAAGGGGAAGAGAGGAGGAGACACAGAGGTGGTAGATAGATAGATAGAGAGAAAGAGAGCGAACAAAAGGAGCGAGTCGAGGAGAGAGAGGGGAGAGAGAATGAAACACATCAACAACCACCCCACACCCCCAACCCTACACAACATCCCCAAAAACCTCACCCCAACAATATAACCACCCAAACACCGGGAGATGATGAGGGAGGGAATGGAAGCAGAAAGAGAAAGGAGAGAGTGAGAAGAAAGAGAAAGGAGAGAGGAGATTGAAGGAGAAATTGATTGATGGAAAAAAAAGAGAAACACAGACAAAATACAATAAGACAGAGAGATGGAGTAATAGAGAGTGCAAAGAGAAGAGAGGAGAGGATAAAGCAAAACAGAATGAGAATAAAATAATTCAACAAATACACTTACCAAACAGATATTTTTTTAATAATTGATAAATAAATAATTATATTAAAATAATTAAATAATAAAGATTAAGTGTGTGAAAAAAAGAGAAAAAAGGAATTTCATAAAAGAAATTCATTATTATATCAAATTAATGAACATATCCTAATCATTAATACAAGTGTTCTAGGATTACTCACGCTATAACACCTGTGACTGATGACTCGTATGTCTGATGTGTGGGATGTCACATATATATATATATAACACCTGTGACTGATGACTCGTATGTGTGTATGTGTGGGATGTCACCTTCGCATCTGGATGTTGTTGAAAAAAAAATAGAGAAGAAGTGAGATGAGGCTGTTGGGTGTAATTATGATCAGAGTGTTAGCGTGGGCGCAGTGCGTAGCGTACGTGTGCGGGGGGGTGAGGTGGTGGTGGTGGTGGGGTGAGGAGGGGGTTGGGTGTGGAGGGGGGAGAGATGGGGGGTTATGTTTGTTGTTGGGGGGTGAGGGGTTTGGGAGGGGTTGATGGAGGGGGAGGTGCTGATGGTTTGTATTTGTGTATGTGTTTGTGTTTGTTGTGTGTGTGTGTGGGTGTGTAGATAATGGGGGAGGGGGCGAT
>NW_028234412.1:39797376-39800337 GCF_977035675.1 Penaeus japonicus
TTTAAATTGAAAATCATGCGAAATTTCTCTCTTCCTCCCTCCTCCCCCCCTCGCTCAATCTATCTATCCTTCAATCTATATATCTATCTGCATATAAAAGACGAAACACAACTACTTCGGTTTATCAATTTACGTCAAATGGTTATCAATGACGCAATAAAGCACTCGACTTCATATACCTTTTCCACATTTAACGATATTTCGCTTCAGTTCCCTCTATAATGTATATAGAAATAGATGTAAATAATATAAAAAGAGACAATTCTATGTTATCATTATTCCTGAGTCTATTGCATGCAACTCTGCAAGCTTTGGTATGCAAATATTAATCAATCACATTGCATGAAAAGGTAACAAATCACATAACAGGAAAGGTAACCAATCTTACAAAAAAGGTAACCAATATTACAAAAAAGGTAACCAATCTTACAAAAAAGGTAACCAATATTACAAAAAAGGTAACCAATCTTACAAAAAAGGTAACCAATATTACAAAAAAGGTAACCAATATTACAAAAAAGGTAACCAATCTTACAAAAAAGGTAACCAATATTACAAAAAAGGTAACCAATATTACAAAAAAGGTAACCAATCTTACAAAAAAGGTAACCAATATTACAAAAAGGTAACCAATATTACAAAAAAGGTAACCAATATTACAAAAAAGGTAACCAATATTACAAAAAAGGTAACCAATCTTACAAAAAAGGTAACCAATATTACAAAAAAGGTAACCAATCTTACAAAAAAGGTAACCAATATTACAAAAAAGGTAACCAATCTTACAAAAAAGGTAACCAATATTACAAAAAAGGTAACCAATCATACAAAAAAAGGTAATAAATCTTACAGGAAAGATAACTAATCTTACAAAAAAGGTAATAAATCTTACAAGAAAGGTAATAAATCTTACAGGAAAGATAACTAATCTTACAAAAAAGGTAATAAATCTTACGAAGAGGTATCAAATCTTACAGGAAAGGTAACCAATATTACAAGAAAACCAACGAATCAGAGTACAGAAAATGCAACCAATCTCATTTCAAAGAAAATTGCCCAATCTTGCCAACACAAGAGGCAAATAGTAACACCACGTATAGGAAACACTAATCATACTAAATTGCTTATTTACCAACAAACTAATTACTCAGTTAATCTATCTAATAATCTACTAATTACCTCTAACGAAATTATCAAAACTACTCGTTTGTCTTAAGGTCTCGTAACTTTATCTTTATCTTTGTTACTTGAAATTAATTTAAATCAGTCACTTCGAGTTAAAAGTTGGTTGTCTTCTTGGAAATTAATGATTATATTGTATCTGAAAGTTCCAATTAATAAATATGATTGTCATTCTTTTTTGGTGATTTTGACTTAATCTATTTGGATGGTTGTGTATATGTACATATTGTAGGTATTCGTATATTTGTTTGTAGTTTTATCTATCTATATAATTATCTGCTATTCACCGAATAGATAGATAGGTAGGTATATGCTTACATATAAAAAAGTTATTTTTCTCTTTGAAAATGCAGACACACACACACACACAAACACACACACAGACACACACAAACACACACACACACACACAAACACACACACGCACACAAACACACACACAGATACAGACACAAACAAACACACAAACACACACACACACACGTATTCTGTATGCATGTCATATACGTCCGTATATATATCACAGACCAGTTCAGAAAGTTTATATTTTTTTTAGCAAGAGTATGCGGAATTATGATAAAAAATGATGAGAAAGTGGAAACCGAAAAACGAGAAAGAGAGAGAGAGAGAGAGAGAAAGAGATAAAAGGGGAAAAAATGGATTAGAAACAAGCCGTAATTTTTATGTGTTTTAAATTTTATGTGTCTTTGTTGAGATTATTACTGGACATGAAAGATGGATAGACAAATGGGTAAGATAAACACACACACACACACACACACACACACACACACACCAACATAGATAAATATTATATATTATATATATATATATTATATATATATATATATATATATATATATATGTATAACACACACTCACACACACACACACACACACACACACACCACACAAACACATTTATATATTATTTATATTTATTATATATTATTTATATAAATATATATATTATATATATATTATTATTTTTATATATTTTGATTGTGTATACACTCACCACACATACCACACACACACACAAACACACACACACACACCACACACCACACCCACACATATATATATATATATATATATATTATATATTATATATATATATATATATATTATATATTACATACATAAAAATATATGTATATATATATATATAATATATATATATATATTATATTTATTAATTTATATTAAATATATTCTACTATTATATATTATATATATATATTTTTATATATAATATATATATATATACATAATAAATATAATATATTAATATATATATATTCATATTTATATATATATATATATATTATATATATATATATATATATTATATATAATATTTAGATATATATACACACACACACATACAAATATATGATACATAATATATAATACATATATAAGATAAACTAATCTAACAATCTATCTTTTACAAAGCAAAGGGCAATGATCTTTCCGTCTGTCTCCCTGTATTTATATCCAGGTCATCGTAAATAAAGAGATAAGAGGGAAAGAACATGTACGTGCGTTATATTTTATCATTATAATTGCAATTCTGTAAGAAGGAATGTGCTTTGTTTCATAGTGTGATTATGGTAACATATTTGTTGTCGTAATAAAAAGAGAACACATTTTGTACATATTAAAGGATATTCTTCTACTGCTCTAAATATTTCCTCTGTTTTTTGTAAATTTAATAATGAGCTGATTAATTTTTTTTTTCTTTTTTTTTTTCTAAGGTGTGAAATGTCTTAAATG
>NW_028234412.1:39805437-39807937 GCF_977035675.1 Penaeus japonicus
CTCTCTCTCTCTATCTGTCTTCCTCTCTCTCTTTCGCTTTCTCTCTATCTTCCTCTCTCTCTCTCTCTCTTTTCTTCCTTTCTCTCTCTTCTTCTTCTTCCTCTCTCTCTCTCTCATCTTCTTCTCTTCTCTTCTCTCTACTTTCTTCTCTTCTCTTCTCTCTCTTTTCTTCCTTTCTCTCTCTCTCTCTCTCTTCCTCTCTCTCTCTCTCTCTCTTCCTCTCTCTCTCTCTCTATTTGTTCAATCTCTCTCTTTAGCTCTCTCTCGCTTCTATCTAGCTTTATGTGGCTATCTTGTTCTTTGATCTCTCCGCTCTTCTCTTTCCTTCCTATCTCTCTCTATCACTCTCCTCTTTCTTCCTCTCGCTTCTCGATCTATATTCTTCCTCGGCGCTCTATCGATCTCGCTCATCTTCCGCTCCTCTCTTTCTCTTTCTTTCCTTTTCTATCGATCTTCATCTCTCCTCTCCTCGCTCGCTCTCTCTCCAGCCTCTATCTCTCTCAAATATAAATATATAAAATATATATATATTTATAATAAAGATATATATCTACATATAATCCCCCCTCTCTCTCTTTTACTCTCTGTCTTCCTCTCTTTCTCTTTCTCTTAATTTTCCTCTCTCTCTCTCTATCTATCTTCCTATCTCTCTCTCCCTACGGCCACTGCTATGTATTATACATTTATACTTGACATACCACACACTATAAACAATACTTGATAAATCCCACACAAATTAATTACATCTCATGCATCCACATTCACGGTGATCCAGTCATCTGTAACACGTAATCCCTTGTTCATTATAATATATCTGTAAAGACAGGTTGTGACGGCACCACAATACGTAATTATTAATATTTCATATTTGTCTAGATTGATTGATTGATGGTGTTGTAAATAGAGAGATAATTATGGTGGTTGATAAGTTGGCAGGGAGATGTAGGGAATGATAGATTGCTTAAAGACGGAGTTGATAAGTGTGTGAGTAAATGTACACCTGTATGTAGCACACACATGAACACAAACACACACACATAAACACAAACACATAAACACACACACATACATAAACACAAACACACACACACATAAACACAACCACACACAAACACACACACTTAAACACATAAATACAAACACACACACACACACACTGTACAGCACCTCCCTACACATGACGCAACAGCCTAATTAAACCTGGCAGAATTATTCTAATGTTCCAATGTGATAATAAAGTACCTGTGAGAGGCTGGTAAAATAGATGCCGGATAACACGCGCATCGAGAAATTAAACGGAAATTGATAGAAAAAGAGATGAAGAGAGAGAAGTAAAAGAAGAGAAGAGAATAAAGGTTTGTTAATAGATAATAGATAAAAAGATAAGATAGAAAGAAATTTAATAGATAAATAGATAGATAGATAGATAGATAAATAGATAGAGAGGGAGAGAGAGTAAGAGAGAGATTGAGAGATAGGTAGATAGATAAATAGATAGATAGACAGAGAGAGAGAGGGAAAGACGTAGATAGAAAGGAAAACAGAGATAGACAGACATTGCCAGACAGACACCGCAAATGTCATACATTATACAAAGATTTGTGAGGTCAAATTTCCAGTAAATATCCAGGAACGTTTTCATCATGGTCACCTTACCTCTTAAAAAAGGAAAAAAAAATAAAATGAAAAAAAAAAATTTTTTGAACAATGTTTTGACGTAACATGTTTTAAAGAAGGGATAGTGATTTCAGCTGTCCTTACTTTAATAACAACACTGTGTATATAGATGTAATTATGTGTAATCTAATATATATATGTATAAATTATTATATAATATATATATATATATATATATATAGATATATATATATATAATGTAGATATCCACACACACACACACATCACACACACTCACACAGATAATATTAGTAATAGATAATATATATATATATAAGATATATATATATATGTATATATATATATATATATATTTTTATATATATATATATATATAATAATTGATATTTATAATATTAATCTACATCATTCCAAATTTTAACCTACACGACCCCAATATCTATCCGTCTGTCTGCTTAAGTCTGTACTTGTGTATGTCGGATGTAGACTACTGCTTTCAACTCTCTTTATTATCTTAATCTCTTTAAAATAGATTCTACTACCTCCCTCTCTCACCCTCCTCTCTCTCTCACTCTATCTCCTCTGTATCTTCTACTCTATGTCGCTCTCTCTCTCTTCTCCATCTCTCTCTCTTCTCTCTCCTCTATCTTCGAGATATATATAGTAATGTGTACGACGTATATCTGGGGAAGTTCGTCATCCTTGACAAAAACACTGTCCCTTAAACAATCCACTGCTCGCCCCACGTGCACCGCTGGTGCGTCCCATGCAGAGGAGAAAATCGTACCATAAAATCAATATTACGCGACTGTTCAGGTCATTGCATAAATGCAATGACCTAACTTGCCCTCACTCACTACTC
>NW_028234412.1:39812035-39819535 GCF_977035675.1 Penaeus japonicus
TTATCCTCATTTTTATAATTTTATCATCTTTATTATTATTGTTATCATAGTTGCTATTATTATCATTGTTATTATCTATTATCTTCATGATAAGAATGATGATACTGGTAACAATTATAATTCTAATGATAACAATAATAATGATAATAATGATACTACTACTAATAATAATAATTATTATTATTATTAGTAGTAGTAGTAGTATCATTATTATCGTTATTATTATTATTATTATCATTATTATTATTATTACTATTATTATTATCATTATAATTATCATCATTATCATCATTATTATTATTATTATTATTATTATTATCATTATCATTAATATTAGCATTATTATTAATAGTAATAATAATAATTATCATCATTATCCTTATTATCAATACTATTGGTGGGGGGAAGAGGCGGGGAAGGAAGACAATGACGAGGAGGAGGAGGAAGACGATAATAATGAGGAGGATAAAGAATATGAGATGTAGGAACAGGAAAAGAACAAAAAAAACAAGGAGGAGGGAGAGAGAAGGAGGAACAAGAAGAGGAGAAAGAGGATGAAGACGAGGGAAAGAGAGAGAGAGAGAGAGAGAGAGAGAGAGAGAGAGAGAGAGAGAGAGAGAGAGAGAGAGAGAGAGAGAGAGGCAGAGGTGGTGGGGGGAATAGAGAGAGAGGGGGGGGGAGGGGAGGGAGGAGGTGCACCATGAACAAGCAAAGATAACTTCGCCCGCCGGAAAACATGCAGCAGTCATCGGCCTCAGTTGCTTGGCTCTTCACAAAATACTCTCAGTTACTAGGTATGTCGCCCACGCGTGCCAACCCTCCCGCGAGAGAGCTTCTTGCCAGGATAAGAGACGGAAAATAAAAACCTTCTCATTTGGTCGCTCTTAAGGAGACTACCTATCCTCATATCACCATTAAATAATAAAAAAAAACTTGTTATATAAAAAATCTATCAATAAATAGCACTATATCAATTCATTTCGTTGCTTAGACGAATTGCTTTTACAGGTGTTTGCCTTATCGGGATTGGCCAGCCTGGAGGTGCTCGCGGCCATAACTCCACGTCTGTCAAAGTGATGACGTCACAGATACTTGTGGCTGAGCTAATACGCCGCTTCGTTGTATCTCGATAGATAGAGCCGATAGAGCGAAAGATTCATGGGTGAGTTGAAAAGGAAGAGAGGAAGGGGGGGGGAGGGGGGTGGTTGGTGGGGGGTAGGGGAGAGGGAGAGAGAGAGGGAGAAAGAGGGAGATGGAGATAGAGATTGATAGAGAGAGAAGGATAAATAATAGAGCAAAGAGAGGCAAAGAGACAGAGACGAACTTAAATACAAAATAATAAATAAACATGGCACCAGATAAAGCTAAATAATAATAATAATAATAATGATAATAATAATAATAACAACAACAATGACCTCTCGCCACCACAACGACCCGCCCCCCAAAAAAAAACACAAAAACCCCCACCCCACCACCACACCCACCCCCCAAACCAAAAAACCTTCTCCCCCTCCCACCCACCACCTCCCGCACCACCACCCTCCCCCCTTCAAAAACACAAACTCAAAAAAAAAAAAAAAAAAAAAAACAAAAAAAAAAAAAAAAAAAAAAAAGAAGTCTCTCAAATAAAGATAAGCAGGCAGGAAGCATGGTTCTCTCGGCCCTATTCTGCATCGCGGGGCTCTCGCGGTTCGCTGCGGGGGGGCCCGCCCGCCGCTCCTGGGGTCACGTGGTCTGAACCCGTGGTGCGGAATTATAACCAACCCGGATTTTTTTGTGGCAAAAAACCTCTTTTAAACCTTTTCCGCCCCTTCTGTTATGTGCCTCATGCGTCCTCGTAGTTTGTCTTCCTTCCTTTCCTCTTCCTTTTTTTTCCTTCCCTTCCTTCCTTCTCCTCCATCTCTTTCCTTCCTCCTCTCTTCTTCTTTCTCTATCCTCCACTATTTCTTCTTTCCTTCTTCTCTTTCCTCTTTCTCCCCTTTCTTCCTTCTTCTTCATTTCTTCTTCCTTCCTTCCCTCTTCTCCTCTTCTTCCTACTTCTTTTAATCATTTTTTCGTTCATTCTCTTTCTTTTCCCTCTTTTGTTCTCTTTTTTTTTTTCGTTCTTTCTCTCTTTTTCTCCTTTTTTTTTTCTCTTCATTTTTCTCTATTTTCTTTTCTCGTTCTTTCTCTTCCTCTTCCTCCTCTTCTTCTTCCTTCTTCTTCATTTCTTCTTCCTTCCTTCCCTCTTCTTCCTACTTCTTTTTCTTCTTTCTTCCTTCTCCTCTTCTTCGTCCTTCTTCCTTCCTTCCTTCTCCTCCTTTTCGGCCTTCTTCTTATTATTCTTCTTCCTTCCTTCCTCTCCTCTTCGTCCTTCTTGTATTCCTCCCTTTCTCTTCTTCTTCCATTCATCCTTCCTGTTTTTAAATTCCTCTTGTCTTCACTTCCTTCATTTCTTCTCCTTTTCTTCTTTCGCTCTGTCGTTTACATCTTAGGGAGGGAGGGAGGGAGAGAAGGAAGAGAGAAAGGGAGGGAGAGAGAGAGAGAGAGAGAGAGAGAGAGAGAGAGAGAGAGAGAGAGAGAGAGAGAGAGAGAGAGAAAGAGAGAGAGAGAGAAATGTCTTATTTCCTCCTGAGCACAACACAGTATCCAACTTTACGAAAATACGCAGAATATTTCTATCAGGAGAAAAAGCAAACCAAAAGAATAACAATATATATATATATATATATATATATATCACTAAATATATAAATATATCTTACCTATACAATAAAATGAACTATATATATGTATATATAATATATATAATATATATATGTATATATATATATATATATATATATTATATATATATCAATAGTATATATATATATATATATATATATATATGAATAAATAATTATATTCTCCAAACAACTTATGTGATGAACATAGGAAATAAGATATAGTAAACAAAATACCTGGAAATTAAGACATAAACAAAGACATTAAACAAAATCACACAAAATGAAGCAGGAAGTATAAGAATCCAAATCGATTAAACAATAACAACAATAACAAAAAACAAAAATAAATGACAATCTGACAGCCCCCTCCCTTCCACCCCCACCCCCCAATACCCTCCACTTCCTACGCCTACCTCATCCCTCCACTCCCTATGCTTGCACTTCCCTCCATACCCCTCCCTTCTTCCCTCCCCTCCTATGATTCCCCCTCTCCCCCCCTCTTCCCTCCTCTCCTATGGTTCCCCCTCTCCTTCTACCCTCTCCCCCCCTCTTCCCTCCCCTCCTATGATTCCCCCTCTCCCTTTACCCTCTCCCCCCCTTTTCCCTCCTATGATTCCCCCTCTCCTTCTACCCTCTCCCCCCCTCTTCCCTCCCCTCCTATGATTCCCCATCTCCCCCCCTCTTCCCTCCCCTCCTATGATTCCCCCTCTCCTTCTACCCCCTCCCCCCTCTTCCCTCCCCTCCTATGATTCCCCCTCTCCTTCTACCCCCTCCCCCTCTTCCCCCCCTTCCCCCCCCCCCCTCCATCCCTCTTTTCTCTTTTTCCCTCCCCACTCCTATGATTCCCACCTCTCCCCCCTTTTCTAAACCTTTACACCTTTTCCCTTCTCTCCCTTTCTACGTACTTCTACTCTACTCTATCTACTTTCTACTTCTCTACTTCTACTTTACTACACTCCATCCTTCCCCTTCCCTCTTGGTCCCTCTCTCTTACCTCTCTTTCTCCCTCTATAAAACCATCTACCGCTAAATAATATAACTCTGACTGTCCCTCTTCTCTCTTCTCTTCCCCACTATCCTCCTTCACCATTCTTCCCTCTACCCCTTAAATCATACCCCTCCCTCCCCCTCGACCTATCGCCTACAACAGGAGACCTAAAATAGAAGCTTGTATTCCGAGAGTGTCTGGAGGACCTGAGCTTTGGAGAAGGCGGAGAGAGCGGTCACGTGTAGCGGTTGTTGGTGGAGGAGGGGGAGGAGGAGGAGGAGGAGGAGGGAGAGAATAAAATGGAAGAAGTAGGAAGAGGAGGAGGAGGAAGAAGAATAGGAGAAAGAGGACGAAGACGAATAGGAGATGGTAGAGAAGGAGGAGGAGGAGGAGGAGGACGGAAAAGGAGGAGTAGGAGCAAGAATGAAAGGACGAAAGGAAATAGGGTAGCCGGCAACTCAGGGCTTACGTAATAACGGCGACAGAGGTTCGTACGGTGATAATGTCTTACAGGGGCTGTGGCAACGACAAGGAGAAACAAGAGGAGGCAAAAGAGGGATAATTGGAGGAGGAAGGAGAAGAAGCATTAAAGGAAGAAGAAGAAAAAGATGAGATTAAAAATGAGAAGAGGAAAGAGGAGGAAGAGTGAATCACATCATGTTTGGCTTAATTAGGTATTTTTTCCTCTGTTTCTAATTTTATCTTTGTTATCATTATATTTCGCTGTATCTCCCTCTTCTTATCTGCCTCTTTGTCAAAGATTCACTCTGGCTATCTTTCTCTCTCTCCACGTTTTTGTCTTTTCTGTATGAGTCTCTCTCTGTCCTTCATTCTCTCTCTTTCTCTGCTTTATCCTCTGTCTTTCTCTCTCTCTCTCTTTCTCTCTCTCTCTCTCTCTCTCTCTCTCTCTCTCTCTCTCTCTTTCTCTTCATCTCTCATCTATCTCTCCTCTCTCTCACCTCTCTATTCTCCTCTCTCTTCTCTCCTCTCTAATCTCCTCTCTCAATCTTCATCCCCATCTCAATATCTTTATATCCCCCCATATATCTTATATTCCCATATCCCAACCTTCAGTCTCTCATTTGTTCCCTAAACAACAAAACCTGAATCCAAATTCGAATCCTTGACGTGTAAATGTCTTCAAAATTGTGAAGTAAAAGCACATCTTTTTTTTTTTTTTGGGGGGGAGGGGGGGGTCTTATGCAACGTGACTGATTACAAGGCATTCGTTACTACTCTGTTTTCTTATCTCGTTCACTATATCTGCCCTGATAGCATGCAGATATCATTATTAAATAAGTTCTTGTCATCTCGTATGACGCAATGTATTGTATTTCAATTGTTTTCCAATTTTTTTCTAGCTTTTTCTCTCTGTTTTATTATTATTTTTTTAATCGTACGTTCTCGTTCGCAGCCAAAAGATCGCCCAAACAAGACGTTGCCGGGAGGAATGGTCGAAGTTGTCGTACCGGAGGAGGATAAACTCTAAGAAAAAAAATAAGAAATACTACCCACAATTCTCCTTGTAAGGGGGAGGGGAAGAGGGGAGGAAAAGGAGGAGGAGGAGGAGGAGGAGATCAGTTGCGCAAGTATCAGAGATAAAAAAAGGAAATTATTACTCTCCTTCCACCACATACTCATTACTCCTTTCTTTACTCTCCTTTCCTTCACACCCACATACCGGACGGACGTGATAAAGAAAAAACTAATAAACAATACGGAAAAACGGCACTACCGTGGAACGGGGATATAAACATACGTGGGGGAAAGATAACGGGGCGACACCCTATCTGAAAAAGGTTACAATGAGAGAAAAGGTCGAGAGAGAATGAAAAACGAACACGTGGGAGTCAGGAAACCAACTAATTACGACGACGGAGAAGGTTACGAGACGAGACGAGAGGGATATATATATATGTGTCGCGTTAGTTTTTTACGCTTAACCGCAGCTGTCCGGGCTCTCCCCGGTTCTATATTCACAATTCGCGCCCTCGTCGCTCGCACCTTTCCTCCGTTTTCCTTCCCTGCCATCCTCGGAGAATTTTCTTTTCCTTCCTTTCTTCTTCATCTTCTTCCTCCTTCGCTCTCGCTTCCTCGGAATTTCTCCTGTGAAGCGACGGGAATTTAGGTTACCTGTTGTTGCGGCGAGACGAGGGAGGGTCATATTCAGGAATGAGACGAGGAGCTGGAGGAAAACAAGATGGAGTCCTGAAGAAGTGGTCGATATTTTAAGAAAGACGTAAATTGGAATTCTGAGGAGAAAGAGGCAGGACAGAGAGAGAGAGATTCAAAGCATTAAGGCAAGTATCGAAGATGGAAAGATTTAGATTCCAAGAATTGCGAAAGAAGAGAGAAGAAAATTCCAAGAATGAAAGCAGAATAAAAGACGAAGAGAGAGAGAGAATACCATGCAGTTAAAAGAGAGCGAGACGAACTGGAGTGACGGGAGAAGGATGGAAAAAGGGGGAGGAATAAAAGTGAACTTGAATTGGCGAGGGTGGGACAGAGGCCAGACGCGCGGGAGGAAGGGCGGAGGCCTGGAGCGGGAGGGCGCGGGACCCCGGCCAGGAAGGGGAGGCAGGAAGGGAGGAAGAACGAGGAGAGGGAGGTGCAATCCAAAACTGCCTTAGCGGTCGGGGCGGGGCTGGGTGTTTGTCCGTGAAGGCAGGTCTGCTCGGTTACTGACTGTGAGCTTGGGCGTTAGGCTTTCGGTAGGTGGTTGGTGAGGATGCTTTGCAGGGGGGCTGGTTTGTGTGGGCCGGTGGGCGGGCACCTGTCGGGGCGGTCCTCTGTGGTGGTGGGGCCTACGGTTTGGCCCGGTGGGTATGGGGGCGGGTGCTTAGTAGCGCTAGGCTGGGGGTAGCGACGGACGGGAGAGGGTTGGTCGGTACCGTCCCCGAGCTGTTTTGGCTGGCTCTCAGAGCTCACGTGTCGGCGCTGGGCTGAGAAACACGCCTCGGGGGTTATAGACGTGTCTTTTGGACTGACATCCAACCCGTCGGCCCAAAACACCCACACCTGCTGCACTCTGGTCTTCTTCTTACCACTTCTTACCTCTGCTTACCGTTTTCCTCTCTAACTTTTGAAGGCCTAACGAAACCCCTTGACATATATAGAAGGAGAGGGAGCAAAAAGGAACACGTTCCTTAGGTTCTTGTTTGTTCTCTTTCTCCAAAAAGATACTTAGCGTAGTGGCCTTAGCTGGTCACGTGTCGAGTAGATTACGTTTTAGAAGAGGATTGGAGACGTGCGCGATCTCAGGCAGTTTATGCGTGGGTTATGTAAGCAAGGACATTCGTTGCGTTTTATTGTATGCTCTGTGTTGCATATTCAACGGTGCAGGTTTGTGGCTGGCCGATGTGCAGATACGAATCCACATACAGATGATAAAAGAATCTTGTTTATTATGCGCGCGTCCTTTTTTTGTTTTTGTATCCAGAGGTATTTGCACTCACGTGTATGACCTAATCTTCTTACATAAATATCTAAAAATTGATATACACGTTTTATTCTTTTTTGCTGTTGTTGTTTTTTTTCTTCGTCATCATCAGGAAAATCAAACATTTATTGCAATAGAAATAGATAGAGAGAGGGAAAAAATAAAGAAAAGAAAAGAAAAAAGAATGAATCGTATACTTCAACAGTGATAACGGGAAAGATTAGAGATTGTATTAACTACCCCCTCCCCCTCCCCCTCCCCTCCCCTCCTACCTCCCCCTTTCCCTTCCCTCCCCCATTCCCCCCTACCCTTCCTTCCCCTCCCCTCCCCCCTCCCCCTTACCCCCTCCCTCTCTACCCCCT
>NW_028234412.1:39820857-39823357 GCF_977035675.1 Penaeus japonicus
GTTTTTTTTTTTTGGTGTTGTTTTTTTTTATTTTTTTTAATTTTTATTTTTTTTTTTTTATTTTTCTTCTCTCCCCTCTCTCTCTCTTCTCTCTCTCTCTTCTTCTTCTCCTCTTTCTTTCTCCTTCCCTCTCCCTCTCCCTCTCCCTCTCCCTCTCCCTTCCCCTCCTCCCTCCCCCTTTCCCCCTTTCCCCTTTCCTCTTTCCTTCCCTTCTCTCTTTTACTCCTCCCCTCTTCCCTCCCCTCCCCCCTCCCCTCTCCCTTTCCCCCTCCCTCCCCCCCCCCCCTTCCCTCTCCCTCTCTCCCCTCCCTCCCCTCCCCCTCTCCCTCCCCCTTTCCCCCTCCCCTTCTCCTCCCTTCCCCTCCCTCCTCCTCTCTCTCTTCTCACACATGCCGCAGAATAAGATATGACGATATTCATATATGATGAATTAAAATATTTTCAGAACATCTAACCCCGTTTCCATTGCAGGAAGATCCAATATTGAATGACGTAAGACAGGTTTTATGAGGTCACGGGGCCAGGCAACATGCAGAGATACGAAATGTGATTCAATAGATATCATAAGAAGGAGGGGGGGTGGGGGGGGGTAATACGAAAATACGTGTAAAGTGTTTTATCATGATATAAAGATAATGGCAAATTTTGGGAAATTTGATTAATAAAATGATTTTCTCTCTTCTCCCTTCTCTTTTTTCCTCCTCTCCTCTCTCCTCCCTCTCTCTCCCTCTCTCTATCTATCTATCTATCTATCTATCTATCCCTCCTTATTTCTCTCTCTCTTTGGAAAGAAAAAAAAATGACCATTAGTGACAAGGAAAAACAATATGTAAATATAAAAAAGAAAAAGAAAAAAGATTAACTTATGTAAAAGAAATCATGGTCACAGAACAAGTTGATGTCAAAAAAAGAAAGAAAGAAAAAAAAAACGGAAAACGGCTTACGTAGGCCTTGACACTTGCATAAATCGTCCGGTAGGGGTCACGTGCAGTAGGTCACGTGTCACACACAGAAAGAACACGATATGATAAGCCTAATAGGCCTATTCAATCATCCGTGTCTTTATCACCATACCCGTTCATTTCACAAACTTCACAACGGGTAAAAAAAAAATCAGCCAACGAACGATGCTTGGAATTTCTGAATAAAAATCTAAAATTGTTTTTTTGTTTTTTTTAAGTCTTCCCTCTCCACCACCCTACTCCCCACCCCCACCCTACCCCCGCCCCACCCCCCCTCCCCCCTTTCCCCCCCTTTCCCCCATCCCTCGTGGGCAAAGAAGCGCCAAACCCAAAAACACAAGGGAATCTTTACAATTGGGCCCCTGTGCTGACCCCGCGAAGCCAGCGTTGCACAGGACAGTTGAGGCACATTCCCTGTCAGATCTTGCAAGTTGCATTAATTAAGGGTAGTCGTTGGGGATATCAGGTCGGGCGACACTCTGTCTTATAGCTGAATGAGCTGACATCATTTGTCGATGTCAGGAAAGTGGGGTGGGTGGGGGGTGGGGGGAGAAGGGCTGACAACTAACTGTATAATTTGAAGCGCATGTAGTTTTGTTTGTGTAGGTCATAGAATGGTGGTTGTCCTTCTTAGGAGAAGTTTGAAGCTTCTCGTTGGGTGAAGCTTCGAAATTGTTTTATTTACTTTTCGTTTTTTTGGGGTTCAGGGTGACGGAGATCGATAGCTGTCTATCAATTTTTCTATTTACCTGCTTTCATATTTGTATGCTGACCCCTCCCCCTCCTCCCCTCTCTCTTTTTCTCCCTCTTTTTTTTTATATATATAATAATATATTTTAAATTAAAATATAAAAATATATAAAATGTGGGTGTTGGTGTGTGTGTGTGTGTGTGGTGTTGTGGTGTGTGGTGGTGTGGTTAGAAGATAGATAGATAATTAGATAGATAAAATGAGAAGAGAGAAAGAAGAAGAAGGAAGAGAAGAGGGGGAAAAAGAAAGGGAGAGAAGGAGAGGGGGGGGAAAGGTATTAAAGCATTGCAGGGGACTTCCCGGAAGTTTCGAGTGAAGCAATTCCACAGAATTCTTCCCGATGTACTCACTTTACGGACGGGACTCTAGGAACCGAATGCACAGCACGATGGGACGACGAGGGACGAGGAATGGGACTCAACAAAGGGCCTCCAACATACCGTCTTCAACACACTATCTACAACATACTCTCTTTGACACACTATCTACAACATACTCTCTTTAACACACTATCTACAACATACTCTCTTTAACACACTATCTACAACATACTCTCTTTAACACACTATCTACAACATACTGTCCCCTACAAAACAAAAATCCCCCCCCCCCAACAAAAGTTTAATTTAACAAATTTTTCCCCCTTTTAATTGTGTTTTCAGCTCCTATTCTCCTTGCAAATATATTTATACAAGGAAGGTACTCTCTGGTTTCTGAATTACTGACAAGTGAAGACAGGAACAGGTGCAAAGAACAGGTGTCGTGAAATATAATTGCTTATTTCTGA
>NW_028234412.1:39828357-39843357 GCF_977035675.1 Penaeus japonicus
AGGATCAGTATTTTTATTTCTAATACTAATAAATGTATTAAAAGGTATAAATGAGACACAAGTGATGTCATTAATGCCTTTTGAATTATTTCTACTACTAATACTGACTGTTAATTCCTGGTAACTAATTGAATAAGGAATATTATAGGATCTTGTGACAAAATTATGTAAATTATCTTAGTTTTTTAATATATAATAGCTGTTATCATAACTAGTATCATAATCAGAAGCTGGTTACTAAGATTACTTTAACAGATATCAGGTAATTATCTTTTGTTGATTCTTCTTATATTGATCACATTTTATAAGTTGATTAATGTAATTATGTGTTAATTGCGATATATGTATTTATCATTTTTATCCTTCTGATCTTCGTACACCTTAGTAATACAACAATGTACGACATATATGCTATAATATGTAAGTCATCTATTGGTATATTACAATTCTGATTTCTCGTCTTATCAAACTGATTATTATTTGATAATGATGGATAAGTAATGTTATCTCTAATATGTAAATTTTTGGCGTCTCATATCAGTTTGTTTCGTCATATCATAATATGGATGTTTTTGTCACTTTAAACTAATTTACGTGTAATTGTTATTTGCAAGATGATCACGTAAGATGCATAATTAATCAGTGTTGATGGTTCATCAAGGAATGAATTTTCTAATTGCATTTTAATCAATTCTAGTTATGCTGCTGACTTACTAATAAAACTGGCTTACGCGATCTGACTTATCCTACAATCCTAAGAATGCTGTATAATGCTCTTAATAGTATTTTTCTTTGCTGGATTATGCAATTGTTTTTTATTGCAGTTGATGTTGCCAACGTAATGTCACAGGAATATTGAAATCTCATTGATAAATTTCTTCATTGTTTTGAGTAGCTCTTAATGTTGGTTATTTAATTGATTGACTTCATATTCATGTATTTTGGTAACTTCTTTTCAATATTTAGGGAATGAATTCTTAATGATTGATTCTGTGTTAAGCAATGCATAGTCATGTGCATGATTTTACGTGTAAAGTTATGATTCGGTTCCTTGTTCTTCCATTTGGATTTGCGTAACTTTTTAAATGTTTTTATTTTTTGTATATAATAAATGTGGCAAATCTTCAGTTGCAAGCGACAGGGGTTTATAAAAACGATAGAAGTAAGAGGATCACAAAACATATAATTTCTAATGGCACAAAAGTATTTACAGTCTGTATATGTTCAGAGAAAATACATAGGTACAATCTGCTTGACGTATACAATAATAATAATATTATGAATAATTAAAAGTAGTCAGAATAAAATAGCGGAGAGGAGGCTCTTTCAGCCACTCTCGATCACCGGGCATTAAGTTCGTCCGCCGTAGCATGAATATCACACTCGTCGCGGGCCGCCCACATCACCACGGGCGCGATTCGGCACGCCCATTTCACAGCCACACTCACTTTTGCACGCACACACACACACCGGAGGGGAGGAGGGTGCCCGCCGGCTCGCCGCTTAGCGCGACCCGTCCGAATCCGTCTCCGACCGCGGTCTGCGCACGAACATGTACTTGAGGGTCGCCACTTCGCTCGCCAGTCGCTCCAGCTCGGATCTGAGGTGCGTGTTCTCGTACTCCAGGCTGTCGTCGGCGTCCCCGTGCTGCTGCTGCTGCTGGGGGGAGGACTGCTGCTGTGGGTGCTGCTGCTGCTGTTGCTGCTGCTGGTGGTGGTGAGGGTGGTGATGGTGGTGGTGGTGGTGCTGCTGTTGCTGCTGCTGCTGCGAGTAGTGCTGCATGGGCAGGCTGGGCTGCGTTCTGGGGTTAGAGACGGGCGAGGAGGAGCTGGCGTCCGACGCGCGGTGGTAGTCGGAGCAGGGCGAGGAGGAGGAGTAGCTGATGCCGGAGTCGCGCTCGTCGGAGGAGCCCACGGAGTCCTCGGCGGCCTCGTGGTGCGCGTCGTGCGGCTCCGTCTTGATGCCGTGCAGCGCCAGCAGCGACTGCGCCGCGTCCTTGTCGCCCAGGTGGCTCTTGTGGCGCAGCTTGTGCGGCAGCGACGAGCCGGCCTCACTGACGGGCGAGCGGCGCGACAGCTCCACGTCGCTGGGCGAGTAGTCCATGTGGGACGACGGCGAGTGCGACGACGACGACGTGGACGTGCGGGCGGAGAGGTTAAGGGCGTTCTGGCTGTAGTAGAGGTCGCTCGCAGACGTGGGCGGGAACTGCTGTGCGGGCGTGTCGTAGACGCTCTCGTGGTCGTCCATCTGCGACTGCGGCGCGTAGTGCGAGTACTGCGAGGGCGACTCCGGGTCCTGGAAGTGGGCGGAGGGCGGCGGGGGGCTGGAGGCGCAGCTGCCGTCGGGGCTGAGCAGCGACGTGACGGAGGGGGGGCTGCCCAGCGTGATGAGCGCCTGCGAGAACTTGGTCCGCTTGTGGAGGATCTGTTCCGTCTGCGGCATGTTGGCGATGACCTGGTCCACGTTGATGAGCGACTCGCCAAGGATGCCGTACTTGTCCTTGATGGCGTTGAGCTGCGCCTTGAGGATGTGGTTCTCCTTGGAGAGCTCCACCACGCGCTGCTCGAGGATCATGTCGTTGAAGCGCCTCTTCTCGCGCGACCGCTTGGCCGCCTCGTTGTTGCGGCGCCGCCGGTCCCAGTACGACTCGTCCTTCTTGTTCTCGGGAATGAACTCGCGCTGCTTGCGCTGCGTGAAGATCTCCTTCTTGCGCAGCTGCGCCGCCAGCTCCAGCGTGGAGGGAATGTTGAGGCCGGGGGCGCCCAGGCCCACGGGCGTCTCTTGGCTGCCCTGCAGGCCCTGCGACGGCTGCGCCTGCTGCTGAGCCTGCTGCTGGGCCGCCTGCTGTTGCTGCTGCTGCTGCTGGGGCTGCTGCAGCTGTGCCGAAGCCTTGGAGTCCATGATGTGGCTCGGCGAGTAGTTGGCCGCGTGCAGCAGCGAGGACGAGCACGTGTTGTAGCCGAGGCCCGCCACGGACGGCGACAGCGGGATGAGGGCCGGGTAGTTCACCGGGTACTTCACCGTCTCAGCAACCATAATTTGATGCTGGAGAACATCTGCAGAAGAAGAGAGAGAGAGTTAGCGGCGGTGACGACAAGGTTACGTGCCTAAAAGACTACACTTGACAGAATAAATTTGCTTAGATGCTAAGGATACCTAAAGGAGTAATGAATTTCCCAATGTCTAGAGTTTCACCATACACTATGAGCCCCAGAGGATGTGGTGATGGCGGGGCTTGATAGCGGGCGATAATGTTACGTAACAGCAGGCTAGTTGAAGGAGGGGAATGAGAGAAGAGGAAAAGATAGGAGGAGGAGGAAGAAGGGGAGGGGGGAGGGAGAGGGGGAATAGAAGAGGAGGAGAATGCAGAGGAGATAAAATGAGAAAGAGAGAGAAAGAGAGAGAGAGAAGAGAGAGAGGATGGAGCTGGTTACGAATCTCTTTGTTGTACCCGTTCAGCACTTTCATTCCTCCAACCCTTTTTAAGGCATGATTGCTACCCCGTCGAGGTTCTAACATTAAAGTTTAAAATAAGACTATCCGTGTTCGATCAAGAGGACATCAACACCGGCCGCAACGACGCAACACCACTGCAAGAATGCACCGCGACGGACTAAACTTCCGGCAAGGGTTAGGTGGTTACATGATGTGTTGGTCTGCGCACTGGCGGGGGATGTGCGTCGTTCTCGTGTGTGCGTGGAACTCGTGTGCGTGTGTGTATGAAGGGTGTGTGCGTGTCTGTGTCTGTGTGTTTACGCTTGAACTTTTGTTTGTCTTATGTGTATATATATGTATTTGTGCAATTGTGTTTCTGTGTATTTGTGACTGTATTTGTGAGCGTATATATTTATGTCTGCTCATGCGTGTCTGCTTGTAGCGTCTGTGTATGTGCGCATGAACTGCTGTATACGCGTGTGTGTGTGTGTATGTGTGTGCGTGCGTACGTGAATGTGTCTGGGGACGCCGACCCTTGTGAGGCCCTGCAACGGGTGTGCACGCCTGCAACATCGCCTGTATTGCAACCGGAGCGAAGGTGAGAAGAAAAAATAAGAGACTCCAAGAAGCAGAATTAAATGAAAGGAGAAAAAGAGAGAAAATATGATAAGAGAAAAGACAGGTAGAAGGAGAAAAAGAGAGGAAATATAATAAGAGAAAGACAAGAAGGAGGAGGAGGAGAAAAAGAAGAAGATCAAGAGATGAAGATCAAGATTTGGCAACAATATTCAAAAATAATCCACTCGAAGTTCGATATTCATAAATCATAAATCATAAACCATATCTCTCCCTCCCTCCCTCCCTCTCACCTAACGAAAAATAACAAAGCGAATAACGACCGCGATAATAGCCTTACGTCATCACAACAGATGTCACGTGACCTAATCGCAAAGGAGAGGGTAACGGATGGCTAATTAACATGTTTGGGAAAGGTCACATGAGCGTGCATGACCTGTTGCTAAGGTAACATGCCGTAGAGGAGGGAGGGAGGGAGTGTTGTTAGGTGAGAGGGGACCGCTTGCTTGCTTGCTTGCTTGGTGGTCTCTCTCTTTCGGTCTTTCTCTCTCTTTCTCTCTCTTCCCCCTTCCCCTTCTCGGCCTCCCATGGTCATATATCGCCCCACCCCCCCTCAATCCCTCCTTGCCTTCCTCCCCCCCCCCTACCATACCTCTCTCCCTCCACTCCACCCCATCCCAGCCTACCCCTCTCCCGCCCTCCCCCCGACACAAGCGCAGGCAATGCCAGATATACATTCCCAAATTAATTTCCCCCCCCCCTTCCTTCCTCCCTCCTTCATACCCCTTGCTCCTCCATCTCTTTCTCTTCCTTGGCTCATGAAGGCAGTGACGTCAGTGACTGTAGCACCACCTCTAAGCACAGGCAAGCACATGCAAGCAAGCAAGCAAGCACACGCACGCACGTACACACACACACTCACTCACCCACCCAACACCCACGCCCTCTGCTTGGGTACGAATGTGTTCGGACTGCCAGACGAGTGGCGGGCTGCCCAAAAACAACTCTTTCTCAATTTTGATAATTCTCTCCCTCTCTAGTGATACGAAAATAACAATGATACTCCAGCCACCTCACTCGGGTCCTTCGCGGTGAGTAACGCTACTGATAACGAGGTCTTATATAATATTTATTTATGGTATAAGCATCGTAAGAGCGCTTACGAGGTAACGTCAGATCTAAGAATAAAAAAGTGGTCTTTTTTTCCCCCTCCCTGGGAGATTCCGTACTTTCCGGGGTCGAAGACAAGGCCACTGCAAGCCAGTCGGAAACGGCATCCACCCGAAGGTTACCTAACGTTCTACTAAGTCTCTTAATTATGCAAAATGTCAAAATTATAACTTCGATCGAATCGATGATGAGCATAAATAGTAAACAAAAATCAAAATGAGGGAAATGTAAAGGTAATAAAAAATAAAAAAAAACATACGATGCTTTTCCTTTGCTTGCGATAAAACCAATATGATGAATAGATATATGAATAAATGAATAAGTGAATAAAAAAAATAAACACCAAGCTGACTAACAAGGACTAACTTACATTTCTTCGGTTTCCCATTTTCCTGTCGTCCGAAACGAGTGACAAAAAAACTTCCAAGACTTCAGTCAGACGAGATAAATAAATCCAAGCCAAGCCAACTTCAGCCCAAGAACTTCAGTAGCACCAACGAACGACTCCACCAAAGTCAAGCTAGGAGATTTCAGTCAAGAAAGGGTGCGTTCCCACTCGTACGTGTGTGTGTTCACCCTTCTCGCTCCGACTGCGGCGTCTACTACACTGCCGTACTAACTTCCCCGGCAGCGACGACCTCTAAAAGGGGGTGTGGGGGGGAGGGGGGGAGAGGAAGGGTGGGGGGAAGGGGGTAAAGGGAGAGGAGAGGAGGGGGGCTGGGGAGGGGGGGGCGTTAGTTGCTGTCCTCAGCACGCTACTACTTTGTTTTGTAACTTCCCTCCTTGCCAGTGAACCTGCTTTCCTTTCCTTCTTCTTCTTCCCTTTTCGGTTCTACTTTTTGGGGAAGGGAAAGATTTGACTCGTGAGACGGCGGAGAAGAAGGGGAAGGGGGCGTCTTCGTCGGTATTTCCAGATGAAGAAATTACAAAGAGAAGAAGAAGAATGAGGGAGAAAGAGAGAGAGAGATTGATAATGAAATTACTTGAGGTACTTGCATTTTTCTCCCCTACTTCTTTACTTTTTTTTTTTTTTTTTTTTTAGAGGAACGCAGTATACACCGCGGCGGGGCCCAAGAGCAAAGGGAAGCGTCCGAAGCAATTTGGGAATCCTTGAAGCAAAGGACAAAATGGAGCGCGAGCGATGATGCAACACGCGGGTTCGGACGAGTGCGCATGCACCCGACTCCGGCTTCGTCCCCGACTTGCTCGTCGCCCCTCTCCTCCCCTCCCCTCCCCTCCTCCTACCCCGCTGCCCTCTCGATTGCATAATACCCATTCATTACACGATGCAAATGAAGCAACGCAGGACGCGGGAGAAGGGGGGGTGGGGGATCCTGCCCCCCGTCCTCGCTTACCCTTTGATTCCTTTGACTCCTGCAATCTCTATCAATCAAGGAGGAACCAAGTTTTTCCTTCCCCCTCCCCTCCCCTTCTCTTCCTTCAATTCTCCTCTCCTCTCCTCCCCTCTCCTCTCCTCCTATCCTCCCCTCCCCTTTCCCTAGCACGGACCCCCTCGACCTAAAAAACAGATAAATTTGCTGCCTCCACACCGCGCTTGGAGTGGCATGACGCTGGGAGAAGAGGCGAATGAGAGAGAGAGAGAGAGAGAGAGAGAGAGAGAGAGAGAGAGAGAAGAGAGAAAACAGCACCCGCGTGCAACTGCGATCAATCTCGACGTTGGACGAGACGTTGGAAAAAGAGAAAAGAAAACGTGTTTGCAACTTGTTTGTGCAACCCGCTCTTCTTAGGAGTTTCAGTGAGGGTAAAGGAGAGGGAAGAGGGGGGGGACTGAAGGGTGGGGGGGAGGGAGAGGCTGGAAAGGAATGGAAAGCGTGTGAAGAAGACTGGAAAGAGGGTGGGTGGGTGGGGGGAGAGAGGGAAGGAGGGGGAAGGGAGAGCAGGGGAGGGGAGGGAAGGGAAGGGAGGAAAGGAAGGGGAGGGGCGGGGAGGGGGAGGGGAGGGAGGATGTTGTATAAAGGAAGGTAAAGCCGGGCGAGTCACGTGACACCGGGCTCACGTGAGATGCCAATATCGACTGGCTCTTGTCTCCATGTGAAAGCGCTCGTGGGTGGGTGGTTGGGGGAGGGGGTGGGGAGGGATTGGCTGAGGGGGCGGTGTGGATTGGAGGATGGAGAAAGAGAGAGAGATAGAGAAAGACAGAGACAGAGAGAGACAGAGAAAGAGAGAGAAAGAACAGAAGAACCCCAAAACACCCAAAAGATTCAAAGCAAATAAGAAAGAGAGGAGCAGTGTGACATACCAAGAGAAACGAGATTGAGAGAAAGAGAGAAAGAGAAAGAGAAAAAGAGATTGAGATAAAGAGAGAAAGAGAGAGAGAGAGGAGGCAGTCCACCCCCGCAACCGAGGCGTCCACTCCATTCAATGTAACCGACGTCGCTCTGCCGCCCCAGAGCGCCTTCGCACAGCCACTGACGCCGCAGTGCTTTCAATCGAGCAACTTCCACATGTTGCACCATGAGCGGCTGTTTAAGCTTCTCTCGACCTACATTGAATCAGGGAAAGGTTAACGGGTCAGAGAAGAGGAGGAGGAGGTGGAGGAGGTGGTGGTGGAGGAGGAGGTTGAGGAGGAGGTGGTGGTGGAGGTGGAGAATGTGATGGAGGTGGAGGTGGAGGTGGTGAAGAAGGTGGAGGAGGTGGAGGTGAAGGAGGAGATAGAGAAAGGGAAGAATAGAAAGAAAAGAGGAGAAGTAAGAAGAGAATACTGGGAGATGAGAAAAAGAAGAAAGAGGAAGAGACAAAAGACGAAGAGAAAGTATAAGAGAAAAGGGGCGGCGGCGGCGGCGGCGAAAGGAGCGTAGCCGAAGCCGAAGCCGCACGCCCGCCTACGGAATGGGACAAGGCCGTCGCACCTTAGCCTTACGCAACACAAGGAACAGATGTTACTTAAGAGATTCGAACTTGCGAGATGTTCTCCCAACCAGCCAGCCAATCCGAGCGCACACGTGATCAGAAGAGGACAGAGATGAAGAGAAGGAAAGAAGTTGGAATAAAGAAGGGAACAAAGACAATTTGATAAGCAATTAGGGGAAAGAGAAGAAGAAAAAAAAGGAGTTGCAACGTTGATTATGCAAGCCCTTCATAATAGGATATATAAAGGGATGGAAAGGCAACCTCACCCTAGAGTGATCACAGGTAACGTTGTTATGCAATATATTTATATAAACTTCGTCGTCAATTTGGTATTTCTATGAATACTTTTGCTTGGTGTATCATAATCATCATTTATGTTGGTATTACTATCAATAATGGTTTTTTGGTACAAGAATAATATAAATTGTCATTAGATTCATTTTCTAAATACTTAAATTACTATTGTCATCATCATCATCATCATCATCATTAACTCTCTCATTCTCTCTCTCTCTCTCTCTCTCTCATGTATATAGTATGAATAAACATATCAAAATCAAAATCTCTCTCTCTTTCTCTCACACTCTCACACTCTCACTCTCACTCTCTCTTTCTCTCTCTCTCTCTCTCTCTCTCTCTCTCTCTCTCTCTCTCTCTCTCTCTCTCTCTTCCTCTCCCCCCGGACCGTTAGAAGCGCAGCGCAGGGACACGGGAGGCAGAGGCTGAGCGGGCAAGCGACCCAGTACGGTTCGGAGACACGTGTCTGAGAGGTCGCGTGTCCCTTCCTAGGCCTCGCTCGCTTTCTAGCTCTTTCTCTCTCTCTCACTCGCTCGCTCTCTCTCTCTCTCTCTCAATCCTTCGCTCTCTAGGCTTTCTTTGGCTCTGTTTACTTTTAAATAGTACAGGATTTTGCATTGTTCTCCGTATTCTGAGAGAGAGAGAGAGAGAGAGAGAGAGAGAGAGAGAGAGAGAGAGAGAGAGAGAGAGAGAGAGAGAGAGAGAGAGAGAGAGAGAGAGAGAGAGAAGAAACGCGAAGCTGAGCGAAGTGAAGTGGGACGCCTTGGCTCGTCGCCGCCGCTCGGTGCAATGGGTCTCATGACGTAACAAGAACAGCTCGGCCAAGGAGGAGGAGGAGGAGGAGGAGGAGGAGGAGGAGAGGGAGGAGGAGAGGGAGGAAGGTGGAGGAGGAGGAGAAAGAAGAAGAAGAAGAAGAAGAAGAAAAAACAAGAAGACGAATAAGAAGAAAGAGGAAGAAAAAAAAAACAAAGGTAATAAACGAAGAAGAAGAAGCGAACAAGAAGTAAAAGAGTGGCGGTTGCGATGCCGCAACTCTTGGGATTTTTTCTCAAATACTTTTGGCATTCATGAGACGCCAGCCACCACCACCACCACCACCACCACCGCCACCATCTCCTCCGCCTTCGCCGCTGCCGCTCTTGCCGCGCGCCGCCGCTGCTGAGTAACCCAACTGTCAACTCTATTTTTAGAGCGTCGGTGCCTCGGGTTCTCTGCACGGAGCGCGTTTTTCTCTTCGGGGGGCCCTTGCTCTCACTCACTCGCTCGCTCACTCGCTCTCACTCACTCACTCGCTCTCACTCACTCGCTCACTCGCTCGCTCTCACTCACTCACTCGCTCTCACTCACTCACTCGCTCTCACTCACTCACTCGCTCTCACTCACTCACTCGCTCTCACTCACAACTCGCAACTTGTTTCTGTGTGTGTGCTAGACTTGGTATATATATCCTTTTGGGCGAGTCTGGGGTTTGGGTTGTTTTCTTTTTGGTGAGGGTGGTTTCTTTGTTTTGTTTTTGTTTTGTTTTCATGTCGAGTCATTCGCAAATTTGTCTCATTTACATTTATTGTGAATATATATATTTTTTAAAAAGGGAGAGGGCATGTAAGAGCTAGGGTAAGGCACGTACTTCCCACACGCCCCTCTCGCCCTACCTCTACCTACCCTCCCTCCCTCCCACTAACCCCTTCAACTCTAAAGAATCTCCACCCTCGTACCCTATACCCCATCCATCCCATACCCCATTCATCCCTGAACATCCCCCCCCCCCCCGACCCCATCCATTACCATGCGCCGTCCGAGCTTGTACCGAGTGACCCGCAGAAAGACCGGAGGGGTGAGTGAGGCTTTTGAGTTCCCAATCAAGGAAGAAAGGATAAGATTATCGCACACGCCTCTCTTTCTCTTTCTCTCTCTTTTTCTCTTTCTCTTTCTCTTTCTCTTTCTCTTTCTCTTTCTCTTTCTCTTTCTCTCTCAGTAATTTTATTAGGGTAAAAGAGAAGAAGAGGACAAACAGAGAAGAGAAAACATAAAAGAAGCGGTGAAACGAGAAGATAAAGATCGAAAAAAAGAAAGCAGAAAAAAAATACTGCAACAAGGAAAAAAGGAAATGGAAAAAGAGAAAGGAAAGAAAAAGAAAGAGAGAGCTCGTAAAGAAAAACAAAAAAAGACAAGAAAAGCCAAGAGACTCGACCCATTTCCTCCCGAGCAACAACTCGGCGAAAATTAAAAGTCCCCAACGCTACTTGAAGACGACAAAAGGCGTTCCAAATGGCCCCCTTCCTTCACCTCGCTTCGCTGTCCGGCCTTGAGTCACAGGCAGGTCGAGCCAGGCAGCAGACCACCAGGCCAGTTACGCAGCAAGACACGTGCTTGTCCGAGATCCGAGAATGAGCGCTCATGCAACGAGAAACTGATCGTGTGGTGTGTGTTTTTGTGGGTGTGTTTGTGGGTGTGTTTGTTTGTGTGTTTTTGTGGAGGTGTTTGTGAGTGAGTGTGTTTTTGTGTGTGTATGTGTGTGTATGTGTTTGTGGGGGTGTTTGTAAGTAAGTGTGTTTTTGTGGGGGTGTTTGTGAGTGAGGGTGTGTGTGTGTGTGTGTGTGTGTGTGTGTGTGTGTGTGTGTGTGTGTGTGTGTGAAAGTCAATATGCTGGGATATCTGAACGGATGAGTGTAAGACTTCAATAGTTATGAATAAACACATTCCTCCGATACCATACTAATACCCACATTTTTCTTACAATGTCACCAGAAGCCATACTACACCACATCAGACAAGAGTCATCCACCATTCAAAACCACACCATACACATACCACCATACCACAGTTACACCGAAACAATCCATGCACAACAATCACAACTACATGCACACACAAACACAACCAAGTGACAAACCAGCCGTAAACCAAACACACAAACGGATTCAAGGGGACGTCACAAGTCAGAAAGACGTCAGAACGGATGCAAGGTTAGACGTCACAGCTTCAGGACGCTGGAGGATGCAGAGGAGAATTTTCAAAGGAGTGTCGAAGTGGTTTTACCCAACAACGCAAATTCACCACTAAATACTATTAATTAATGTTTCCCTTCCGGCCGTTCTGAGCTTTAGTTTTCCTTTTCTAAATCTGTATTGTATCGTATTTCTTCATCGTTTTCTTTTTCCTTTTTTTTTTTTTTTTTTACTTTAACTGTCTCCTCGTGGGAGGTTTTTGACACTTACTGCTTCTGTGTATGATGGCTGTCATCTTGCCTGTAGATCTTCCAAAAATCTCGAGGAATTAAGTTCTTTTCTTATTTCGTATTACAGGAAAGTAGTTTATCACAATCTCGTACAGTAAAAAACAAACAAAAAAAACAGTCTATATTTCTCAGACTTCTTAGTTTCCTTGTATAATAGAAAATCTACAAAGTATAAATTTACTTTGGAATTCAAAGTAGGTATACACTAACACGTGTTTCTGTTCACTAAGTACACAACCACTAAGTTGATAAATTTTCTGTCACTGTTAACACATGTGGACCTGAGCTCAAGTCCGTTAAGCCTCCAGGTATAATAAGTCCCTGCTTGGGTACTCCATCCACTAGAGTGTCTCCTGCTGGAATAACAGAAGTCCTACTCGATGTCACAGTGTGTCTTCCTCACTGCTGCTCCTGATGATCGTGCAACTGCATCGTGCAACCCGTAGGAGACAACTGAAGACGCATGCCGGAGGTGTAACTGACGAGTGCCTCCGCTCTGCCTCACGAATTTCCCTCATGGTTCCCTCCCTCATGACCCAGTTCCTCCTACTGCTCCTCCTCCTCCTCCTCCGCCTCCTGCGATCCGAGTTTCCATAGGCTGTTCTTCTGTCACGGGTCCGTCACGCCGTCACGCCTGCCTGCCTGCCTCCGCTGGGTTCAAGGTTCGTCCGAGGGCTTTGTCGTTGTCTCTCTCGCCGTCGTCTCCCTCGGTCTTCGCCGCCGCCACCGCCGGCGTCTCAAGTTCACGTCTCTCGCGAAGGGCCTGTGACCCTGGCCTCACAATGGCCCGTCGAGGAAATCAAGTTCACAGCCGCTGGAGCGTGGCTGCACCGCTTTCTCTTCCTCCTCCTTCTTCTTCTTCTTTTCTTCACGCTCCTCCTACAACTGGCTGAAAGACGTCTTCGGCTGCCAACCATCCAACCATGCAACCTACATCCATCCAGCTTTCAACTGCACTTTCCACTCGGTCCACCAGCACGATAGAGCACAAACACTCGCAACCACGCTAATGATGAAGATGATGATAATAACAACAACAATAAATTTCCAACCTATTCGCCACGGGCACAAACAACACCAGGTGTACAGGTAGAACTTCGATAAAACTTACCCACTAAGGAAAATATAAGTGAAGTTTTAGCCTTCCGAAGAGGCCTTGATGGTGGCTAAGTCAAAACCACAGAGTAACGTCTATGATAGCTTGGGACTACACACTGAGTTGTATCACCAGAGGATTCGCGCTCCAAACTAAACTCTGGTAAAGAAGGTTTGTATACTATATGTTCTCGAGCGCTTTGCCCGCTCTAGTGGCTCCAGCCAATCACACATGCGCACCGGCCTCAGGGGGCGGGACTCGCGTGACGTCACGGATAAGGCTCTGTTACGTTGATGTAGTGACGTCACCGTGTGTCCCGGGAAGCCGCGTTGCGTAATTCGAACAGGTTGACAGATGCCTGTGTACACAATGCCTACTCTAAAGCCGCCAATCTCCGCGCATCTCGACTTAAATCATCACGGAAAGAGATATTACACTGGGGAAAGCTCGCGAAGAATTCAGATCTTTATTTTGACGACTGTGGAAGAACAAGAGGTTAAGCTCTTGCGAGGAAAGTGGGCGGGGCGATAGGAGTCTGAGGGGAGGGGCTTCTCGAGAGGGGAGGGGGAGGGGGGGAGACAGCCCGCACGTTGCTACGCTGGCCCGGGTCGGTCGCTCGACAACCTCAGCCGGAAATATGAACACAAAAAAGGAGAAAATAAAGAATTCGGGGGAATCCTGACGTAATCAGGATACCGGAGCGGAGGAAGGACGTTTAAAAGGAGTTTGTCTGAACTATTTTCGAAGCGTTGTGAGGAAAACGCGACCGGAAGATGGCGTGATGCTGCCGGAGATATGTAGCGGTAGTAGAAGAGATAAGAAAAAAAAAGCTTGCATGTGATAACAAGAACGAGTGTACGGGCAATCTGTTATTATTGTAAACAAAAACAAAAGCCAAGCATGACCTAAACATCTAAACAAGTACAAACACAAACGTTACAAAACTCCACTATCACGAGAGACACAAAAGCTCACACGCAAGTCGCAGGAACATTCACACACACACACACTCACACACTACGGGGTTGCGTCACCACCGGAAGTGCTTGAGTGTCATGACCGAAGGCTCTCGTGAAGCGGAACTCGCCAGGGGGAAGAGGGAAAGAGTGATAAAGCAAGGTATAAGGAGAGAGAGAGGAGAGGAAAGGGACAGAAAGAGACAAAGAAAGAGAAAGAGAGGAGAGGAGAGGGACAGGAAGAGACAAAGAAAGAGAAAGAGAGGAGAGGAGAGGGACAGGAAGAGACAAAGAAAGAGAGAGAGAGTTATAGTGTGGATTAAGTTGAGGAAGAAAGGAGAGATAGAGATGGAGAGA
This sequence comes from Penaeus japonicus, assembly GCF_977035675.1. Taxonomy (NCBI): domain Eukaryota; kingdom Metazoa; phylum Arthropoda; class Malacostraca; order Decapoda; family Penaeidae; genus Penaeus; species Penaeus japonicus. The sequence continues at coordinate 39,842,354 of NW_028234412.1, forward strand.
GAAAGAGGAGTAGAAGGAGAGAGGAGAGAGGGATAAGAAGAGATAAAGAGAGAGAGATAGGATAGAGAGAGTAAAGTAGTGGGAGAAATAGAAATAGATATAGACAACGTTAAATAAGAGACAAAAAAGAAAGAAACAGAGGGTGAGAAAGAAAGAGTAAGAAAGAAAGCAAGAGAGAGAGAGAGAGAAAGATTAACCAAAAAGGAACTTCAGACCAACCATTCAATCGCATTCTTTGTATCATTACTATAATTCTTCTTCTTTCGGTTTCCTTTCGCAAGGCTTTGAAACATGAGTTGTGTTACTCACTCATGGTTACATCCGTTATATAAACTTTATATCACAAATAAGTGCCGGCAAGTTCTTTTGATAAATAGTATGTTACGAGAACACCTGGGTTGGCCTTTTGTAGGAACACCTGTTGGGAGTGTAACTTTGTTTCCATCTACTGTTGAATCACACCGAGGGCTGCGGACTCTCTCGCTCTCTTTCTCTCGCTCTTTCTCTTTCTCTTTCTTTCTTTCTCTCTCTTTCTCTTTCTTTCTGTCTGTCTGTCTGTCTCTCTCTCTCTCTCTCTCTCTCTCTCTCTCTCTCTCTCTCTCTCTCTCTCTCTCTCTCTCTCTCTCTCTCTCTCTCTCTCTCTCTCTCTCTTCTCTCTTCTCTCCTTCCTTTTCTCTCTCTTTCTCCTCTCTTCTCTCCGTCCCTCTCTCCCTCCCTCCCTCTCTCTCTCTCTCTCTCTCTCTCCGTCCCTCTCTCCTCTTCTCTCTCTCTTTCCTCCTCTCTCTCACTCTCTCTCTCTCTCTCTCTCTCTCTCTGTGTGTGTGTGTGTGTGTGCCACACCCCCCACACCCACACACAGGTATAGTACATGTGTGTGTGTGTGTGTATATATATATGTATATATATATATATATATATATATATATATATATACATATATATATATATATACATATATATATATATATATAATATTATAATATATATATATTCATATATATAAT
>NW_028234412.1:39865857-39868799 GCF_977035675.1 Penaeus japonicus
GAGGGAAGGAAAAGAGAAAAAGAGTGGAAGGCGCACGCAAAAGGCTGGTAATGGAACTCTAAAGACACACGGGTTCCTTCCTCTCTCTCTCTCTCTCTCTTTCTCTCTCTCTCTCTCTCTCTCTCTCTCTCTCTCTCTCTCTCTCTCTCTCTCTCTCTCTCTCCTCCTCTCTTTTCCTCTCTTTCTCTCCCTCTCTCTCCCTCCTTCTCTCTCTCTCTCCTCTCTCTCCTCTCTCCCTCTCTCTCTCACCTCTCCTCTCTCTCTCTCTCTCCTCTCTCTCTTCTCCACACCTCTCCCCCTCTCTCTCTCTCCTCTCTTTCTCTCTCTCTCTCTCTCTCCCTCTCTCCCTCTCCCCTCTCTCTCTCTCCTCTCTCTCTCCCTCTCCTCTCCTCTCTCTCTCTCTCTCTCTCTCTCTCTCTCTCTCTCTCTCTCTCTCTCTCTCTCTCTCTCTCTCTCTCTCTCTCTCTCTCTCTCTCTCTCTCTCTCTCTCTCTCTCTCTCTGAATGGAATGAAGAAATGAAACAATAGGGAAACAAAAAAGTGGCACACCAGCACATCATAATTGTACATAATATCACAGAAAATCATGCAATCATGCAATCATGCTAGTGCAATGGTGCCGTCACGCACAGCTTCACAGACCAGTTCAAGGACAGGATTACACCGACCTTTCAGCCGCCATGACCTTGCTGGGTCATGTTCAAGTCTTATCTAAGGTTATGCATGACACATTGAGTCTCGAGAAGCCGTGCATGACGACTTGATATGGGAATTTTCCGATTGACTGACAACGTGGTTATAGATCTTGGGAGGGAGAGGGAGAGAGAGAGAGAGAGAGAGAGAGAGAGAGAGAGAGAGAGAGAGAGAGAGAGAGAGAGAGAGAGAGAGAGAGAGAGAGAGAGAGAGAGAGAGAGAGAGAGAGAGAGAAAGAAAGACAGAGAAAGAGAGAGAAAAGAAAGAAAGAAAGAGAAAGAGAGAGAAAAGGCAAAAACAAACAAACACACACACACACACACACACAAAATCATTCCCTCCAAACTTTGATAAGTGAACCACAATGCAAAAGGTGAATGACCTGTTTTTTGTGGCAAAGTGTGGGCGTCAAAGCATATCAAGTGATAATGACATTGAATGGCAGCAAGGCGGAAAGAGAAGGAAAGGAAAGAATAATTAGAGAAGGAGAAGGAGAGAGAGGGAGACAAGAGAGAGAAAGGGAAGATGAAGGAGAGAGAGGGAGATTAGAAAGAGAAGAAGATGAAGGAGAGGCAGGGAGATAAGAGAGAGAAGAAGAAGATGAGGGAGAGACAGGGAGATAAGAAAGAGAAGAAGAAAACGAAGTAGAGAGAATGAAAGATAGAGTGTGAAGGAGACAAAAAGATGAGAAAAAAATAAAAAGGTGATGGAGAAAGAGAAAAATGGATAAAGTGGGGGAGAAGGAGAAGAAAAGATAATAAAAACCTAGAAGGAGAACGAAAGAAAAAATGATATAAAAGATTAAAAGGATATAGAGAGAAAGAGAGAGAAAAATAAAATCAAGAGGCAATAAAAAGGAAAATATCAACGAAAAGGAAGTGACAGAAGGAGAATAATTAAAGGATGGAAGAGAGAGTCGATAAGGTCTCGTAACAGAGAGGGGGGGGGGGGGGGGGTTGAGACACGTGACCTCAAGTATTCCTTCATATTAAGAGATAGACAGATATATATAGATAAAGAGATCAATATATTGGTAGATAGATGAATAGGTAGATGGATAGATATATAAATAAATAAATCTATAAATAGATGGACAGATAAATAGAGAGATAGATAAATAGATAGAAGATAGAGACATGAATAAATAGATAGATAAATAATCGATATACAGAAGGATAGAACATGGAGAAAAGTGTGTGAGAGAGAGAGAGAGAGAGAGAGAGAGAGAGAGAGAGAGAGAGAGAGAGAGAGAGAGAGAGAGAGAGAGAGAGAGAGAGAGATAAAGAGAGATAGATAGATAGAGAGAGAGAGAGAGAGAGAGAGAGAGAGAGAGAGAGAGAGAGAGAGAGAGAGAAGGCGAGAGCAGGAGAAGGTCACTGTATCATTGCCTCTACTCCCCTACATAACACATCCCCCCCCCCCCACCAACCCTTATCCCCCGTAACCTTCCGTCAACCCACGTGTCTGAAAGTACTGCACACGTGACCCGGAGGAGAAGGAGGGGGAGGAGGGGAGAAGGAGGGGAAGGAGAAGGAGGGGGAGGAGAAGGAGGGGGAAGAGGAGGAGGGGGAGAAGGAGGAGGAGAAGGAGGGGGAGGAGAAGGAGGTGGAGAAGGAGGGGGAGGAGGAGAAGGAGGGGGAGGAAGAGAAGAAGGCTGAGAAGGAAGTGAAGGAGGAGCAGGAGGAAGGAGTAGAAGAAATTATAATAAGAAAAGCTGGAAGATAAAGAAAGGGGGAATGCGAAAGGGAGAGGTTAAGCGAGAGAGAGAAAAAGAGAAAGATAGATAAAGAGAGAGAGAGAGATAAAGAGAGAAAGAGAAAGAGAAAGAGAGAAAGAAAGAGTGCGTGACAGACAGACAGAGAAAGAGAGAGAAAGAGTGAGAGAGAGAGAGAATGAGAGATAGATGTGGCACCACTGCATCCCTGGCACCAGGTGGAGAAGAACCAAGAGTGTGAAGAGGAAGGTGTTGTTGCATTTCTGTGTCCCTAATTCCTTGTGTATGAGAGAGAGAGAGAGAGAGAGAGAGAGAGAGAGAGAGAGAGAGAGAGAGAGAGAGAGAGAGAGAGAGAGAGAGAGAGAGAGAGAGAGAGAGAGAGAGAGAGAGAGAGAGAGAGAAAGAGAGAGACAGAGAGAGAAAGACAGAGAGAGAGAGAGAGAGTGAAAGGAGGAGGAGGAGGAGGAGGAGGAGAGGGAAGTAGAAGAGAAGGAGGAGAGGGAAGTAGAAGAGAAGGAGGAGGAAGAAGAGGAGG
>NW_028234412.1:39868899-39871399 GCF_977035675.1 Penaeus japonicus
ATATTATATATATATATATATATATATATATATATATATATATATATATATATATATATATATATTTATATATATATATACACATACACACATGCACACAAATGAATGCATGTGTATAATCATATGGACGTATACATGCGCATATTTATTCTTCTCTGAAGAGAGGCATGGGAAGAGGATGGATTGATAAAAGGGTAAAAGAACAAGAGAACAACAAACAAACAAACAAACGAAGACGCAATTAAATAAATGTGAATGAGTATGAGCAAAAAACTATAAATGATACATGAAGGATGGGAAAGAACGTAATGAAAGAACAAAGCAAAAAGTCAACGGGAATGCAAATATGAAAATTAGGAAATACATAAAGAAAAAGGAAATTACATAAGAAAATAAACCAAAATCAAAACGGAGATATGAGAAAGAGATAAAAAAATGGTATGAAAGGATATCATGGCAACACACACACGCCCACATATATATGTATTCATTTATATATTATATATATATATATAATATATATATAATATATATAAATATATATATATATATATATATGTTATGTATGTATGTATTATATTTATATATTATATATTATATATATATATATATATATATATATATATATATATATATTATATAATATATAATATTACATACATACATACATACATATATATATATATATATATATATATATATATATATATATATATATATATATACATATATGTATGTATGTGTGTGTGTGTGTGTGTGTGTGTGTGTGTGTGTGTGTGTGTGTGTGTGTGTTTGTGTCTGTGTGTATATATATATATGTATGAACTTGAGTGTCAGTACACGCAAACGGAAAACACACGAAGAACTTCCGTGAAAACCCATTCGCTAATGACTTACGGGGTAACACTTCCCCTGAGGCTATACGAAAAAAAAGGTAGATAGATAGGTAGGTAGATAGAAAGATAGATAGAGAGATAGATAGAGAGAGAGATAGAGAGAAGGAGAGAGAGATAGAGAGAATGAGAGAGAGAGAGAGAGAGAGAGAGAGAGAGAGAGAGAGAGAGAGAGAGAGAGAGAGAGAGAGAGAGAGAGAGAGAGAGAGAGAGAGAGAGAGAGAGAGAGAGAGAGAGAGAGAGAGAGAGAGAGAGAGAGAGAGAGCAAAGAAGGTAGAAGGGTATAAAAAGCTTACGCAATTATCACTCTCTAACTGAGACAGGTTGTACGCTCGCCCAGTCTGAGAGGAGGGGCTATAGGGTGGGGTAGGGTGTGGGGGGGAAGGGGAAGGAGCAGGGGGAGGAGGGGGGCATAGAATAGGGATAGAAGGGGGAGGAGGGGGTATAGAATAGGGATAGAAGGGGAGGGGGAGGGTGCGTAAAGGAATGAAGAGGAGAGGAGAGGGGTGGGGTTAGGGAGCAGATATCATCCCCCCACCCCCACCCCACCCACCCAACCCTTCCGCCCCTCCCGCCCACTCCCAAGATTCGGGAGCGTACGAGAGCACGAATTCCTGAAAACGTCTCGACGACCATGCGTGAGTACGGGGAATCCACTGACTCATGACTCATAGGAAGTGCCGGTATGAGTAATTTTCTGATTTTCCTCTCCCTCTCTCTCTCTCTCTCTCTCTCTCTCTCTCGCTCTCTCTCTCTCTCTGACGCTTCTTCCTATCCTCTTGCAACGTGTTCTTCCCTCCTACACTTCTGGGCACCGACATGACGACATGACTCTGGGACCGCATTGGTTCGACGGCGGATAGGAAGTGAACACGGCTTCAGGAGGTCTGTGTCTTGTCCAGTGTGGTGTCGTGTTAACCTAGCGTCGGCTGTGTTGTGTGAGAAGTGTTATCGTTATCGTTATCAAGTCTATTTCGTGTTTGTTTTTTTGTTGTTGTTTTTCTAATATTCGTCTGTGGATGAAGTGTGTTCCTCGTTATTCAGGTGTTACTCATTGTTACTCACAATCCTACAAGGTGTGACGTGTGTAATATATCCTCTACTTTCCCTCCTCTCCCTCCCCCACCCTCTCTCTCTCCCCTCGACCCCCTTTCCTCCCTCCTCCTCTCTACCCTATTTCCTCCCCCTCCCCCTCCCCCTCCCCCTCCCCCTGCCCCCTCTCCTCTTTCAGAAAAATACCTTTACTGAAGCTGTTATTCATTTCATCTGTGGTGATTTCTAGCCATCTTTTGTCCCTTCCTTCCCCTCCCCCCTCTACATACACACACACACACACGTACATACACATAAACACAAACACAAGTACAGAGACATACACACACACAAGCACACAGACAGATAGACACACACACAAGCATACAGACAGATAGACACACACACAAGCATACAGACATATACACACACACACACACACAGGCGCACACACACACACACACAAGCACACACACACACACACATACACACACACAAGCACACATACATACACAGACACACACACACACACACAATCACACATGAAGACGAAGGCGCGTTCTCATACTGAGGCT
>NW_028234412.1:39916874-39921874 GCF_977035675.1 Penaeus japonicus
AATATGTTGTTTCTATTAAGACAATGCTGGGTTTATGTAGATATGTGTGTGTGTGTGTACGTGTACGTGTGCGTGTGTGTGTGTGTGTGTGTGTGTGTGTGTGTGTGTGTGTGTGTGTGTGTGTGTGTGTGTGCATATGAAGATGCAAATATATGTATGCACGCATATAAATTATGATAGAAATACTAAAAGAATGTTGATTTGAATGTGTGTATGTGCGTGTTGGCATACAACTTATATATACAAACAAAAACTTGGCAGGCACTTAAATAAATATAAACACACACAAAAAAACTACATGAACATAAACACAAGCATAAATACATGGACACAATAACACATACACGAACACAATAACAAATACACGAATACAAGCACACATATACAATCACAATACACATACACGAACACAACCACACATACACGTATACAATAACACACTCACGGACACAAACACATGAACGTACACAATAACATATACACGAACACAATACACATGCACGAACACAAACACACATACACGAACACAAGCACACATACACGAACACAAGCACATATACACGAACACAATAACACATGCACGAACGCAAACACGCATACACGAACACAAGCACACATACACGAACACAAGCACATATACACGAACACAATAACACATACACGAGCACAATAAACATATACGAACACAAGCCCACATACATCAACACAATAACACATGCACGAACACAAGCACAAGCACGTACACTCAGACGAACACAAAACACCACGAAGAAATACTTTCGGACGCATCCACACATTGACTGCCAAAACGTCACATCCAGTACAGAAGCCTATATAGAGATATATTCCCATTACAACATATACATATATAACATTATCTCTCTGTTTGTCTGTCTGTTTCTCTGTCTCTCTCTCTCTCTCTCTCTCTCTCTCTCTCTCTCTCTCTCTCTCTCTCTCTCTCTCTCTCTCTCTCTCTCTCTCTCTCTCTCTCTCTCTCTCTCTCTCTCTCTCTCTCTCTCTCAAATGTTATTTTCCTGTTATTTCCGTTAGTGTTTTGTTTTTTTGTACTTTATTTTGTTGCTTTGTTGGTTATACATACACATTCTCTCTTTTCTTCTCTCTCTCTCTCTCTCTTTCCCTTCCTCCATATCTCTCTTTCTCTCTCTCTCTCTCTCTCTCTATCTTTCTCAAATGTTATTTTCCTTAGTTATTTCCGTTAGTGTTTTGTTTGTGTACTTTATTTTGTTTCTTTCTTAGTTATACATACACACACACACACACACGCTTACAGTCATAGAGGAGATTGTTGACCGATAATTGTTTTGTGAATGACGTCAATTTGTCCTAACGTGATGACGTCATGATCGTCTTATTTGATAAAAATCATTCATTACTCACTTGGTGACGTTTTTGTTTCCTTAGTTCGTGTAACGCAATTCTTTTCCCATTTGTTTATTCTTTGTTTATCAGTTCGAGTTAACGCAATTCTTATCTCATATTTTAAAAAAATGTTTATCCTCATATTCCTCTCTCTCTCTTTCTCTCTCTCTCTCTCTTATCCCTTCCTCTATTTCTCTCTCTCTCTCTCTCTCTCTCTCTCTCTCTCTCTCTCTCTCTCTCTCTCTCTCTCTCTCTCTCTCTCTCTCTCTTACTTTCTCTCTCTTTCTCTTTCTCTCTCTCTTTTTCTCCCTTTCCTTCTTTCTCTCTCTATATCCTTATATTCCTCCCCAAATGATAACATTATCTTCGTATTTAATGACGTCACAGAATTTTCTTTTTTATTACGTCATAAATGCTTAGTTTGATGACGTCACGCTAGCCCCTATCCATGACGTCATCAACACCACGCTAGGTGACGTCACGCTATCCCTGCAACAACATGTTTATACCCACTGTTGCCATCTTGAATACGCAATATGCAATATTACACAAGAACTAATGTTTATTTACGACAGAGTTCATTACATTTGTTTGTGTTTTATATAATGTGTCTTTGTGGAGGTTTTATGTATGTATGTATGTATGTATGTGGGTTATTATGTAGATGCATGTTTCTATTTGAGCGTTCGTGTACGTGTGGGTGTTGCGAGCTGTTGCAAGTTGAAAGGTCATGAGGAAAAGTTGAAGAGTTGAATATGCAAGATTTGTTACCTCATTTATCGTATGTTTTTATATCTCTCTCAATATATCAGTGTACATATTCGCATTTGTTTGTGTGTGTGTGTATACATGTATGTATATATATGTATATATATATATATATATATATATATTATATATATATATAGATATATATATATAGGTAATATATATATCAATATATTTATATATATTAATATATTGTGTAGATATACATATACATACATAACATATATATATATATATATATATAATCTAATATATATATAGTTTACGTATACATACATTGTGCATATACATGAAACCACACAACCACACACAACACACCAACACACACACACACACAAACACACACACACACACACACATAAATATATATATAAATATATAGAATGTGGGGAGAGAGAGAGAGAGAGAGAGAGCGAGAGAGAGAGAGCGAGAGAAAAGAAATAGATAGATAGATAGATAGATAGATAGGTAGATAGATAGATAGATAGAAGATAGATAGAAAGATAGATAGATATGAAAAAAAAATAAATCAAAATATTATATATATATGTATATATATATATAGTATGAATCTTATATATATATATATATAATTATCAATATATATATATATAGAGCGAGAAGAGAGAGAGAGAGTGAGAGAGAGGATGAGATGAGAGAGACGAGAGAGAGAGAGAGAGAGAGAGAGAGAGAGAGAGAGAGAGAGAGATTGAGAGAGGGAGAGAGAAAGATAGAGATAGAGAAAGAAAGATAGAGATAGAAAATGAAAGCATTGAGAGAGAGAGATAAAGAAAGAGAGAGAGATGAGAGCAGAGAATGATACACCAAGGAATGAAAGTGAGAAACAGAAACACATGGCTATTACATAAGTCAGACGTGAGTATGACAATTCAGTCACTTCTCAGAAATTCATAAAAGACGATTATTCTTTCAAATAATCTCTCTCTCTCTATCTCTATTCTATCTATCTCTCGTATCTTTCTTTCTTATTTTCTCTATCTCTATTTTTCCTCCTCTCTCCCTCGATCTCTTCTCATCTTCCAATCCACCCCTCCTCCTCCTCCATCCCATCCCACACCTCCATCCATCCCCCCCCATCCACCCCACTCCCTTCCTCTTTCCCCCTTCCCCTCCTCCGCTCCCTCCCCTCCCCTCTCCCACCACCCTCTCCCTCCCCAATCCCTCCCGCACTCTCTCTCTCTCTCAACTGCACTTCTCTCACGCCCTCCTCCCTCCCTTTCTTTCTTATCACCCCTCTTCTCCCCCTACCCACCCTTCCTCATAACCCCACCTCCATCCTCCCTTCCTCATTCCCCCTTCTTCCACCCTCCCATCCCTCTTTCCACCACCCTCCACCCTCTCTCTCTCTCGCACCGCCCCCCCCCCTCCACACCATGCCCCAAACTCATGTCTCGTGTCGTCTCCACGGCCACCCGGGTGAGGTCGAGGCAAAAGCCGACTCTGCTCAAGATGGCGGACTCCGGTGCCTACTCCACACGTTGTATGGTATGACACTCTTGCTTTTGTTTGTTTTTGTTTCGATTGAATAACCTCACCGTTTTTCTCCGCTGCTTTTGTATTTGATGTTGTTGTTGTTTTTTTATTTATATTGTTGTTGTTGTTTTATTTAATATTCTCTATCTCTCTTTTTTTCTTTGTTAAGATTTATCAGTGTATTAACTATTTTCTTCGTTCGTATTATCTGTCCTTAATCGTCGCCATTATGATAATTATACGTCCATCGTCATTATCATTGTTATTATATTTATCCATTCGAATTATCATCACCATTTGTTATTGTTTCATGACACTTCATCATCTTCATCATCCACCATCATCATAAATCATCATCATTAGCAGCAGAAACAGCCGTATTTATCATTATCACCCACCATTAAACTGTCATCATTATCATCATTAGACGTAATTATCATCACATTGTTATCTCGTATCCATTAGTTTTTACCCTGCCTCTTCTTATCATATTTTCCATACGATTAAAATAATCTTAATCTTAATAGACTCCAAAACATCAGCACTTTAATCATCTTCCTTATTCAACATCAATTCCATAATTACGTATAATCACTTCATCATCACTAATCGGCAACTATCATCATTATCGTTAAGTTTGTCATCAGTGAATCAATATACCTTTCCTAAACTTCCAACATTCTCCATAATGATTCATTAAGTCATTTTCTTTTCTATTTACAATTTTACCAAAATTTCCTTCAGAAAGAATTTCATCATTATGAGTATTCTTAAGTCTCTTCAAAATTTTTATTCTGCTTTTTGCCTTTCAAGATTCTTTTCTGTGACGTCACGTTTTATGTATTTATTATTTTTATCTTATTTTACGTTTTATTTATTCATTTATTTATTTGTTTATTTATTTATGTCACGTTTTATTTATTTGTTAATCTATTTATTTTTGCTTATTTATTTTTGTTTTTTTTCTCTCTTTTTTTTTCTTTTTTTTTTATTTTTGTTCTTGTTTTTCCTTTTCGTCTTCTTCTTCTTCCTCCTCCTGTTCTTCAACCTTTTCCTCATCGTTATTTTCTTCTTCTTCTCCTTCTTCTTTTTCTGATCCTTCTACTTTTCTTTTTTTTTCCTCTTCTTCTTTTTCATCTTCTACTCCTTCTCCTTTTTCTTCTTCTTCGTCTTCTCCTTCTCCGTCTTCATCCTCATCTTCCTCTTCTTCTCCTTTTCCCTCTTTTTCTTTCTTTTCCTCATCATCTTCCTCCTCCCATTCTCTCTTCTTCTTCTTTTTTCCTTTCTTTCTCTCCTTCAGCCTTCCTTTTCATTTCTTCTTTCCCCCTTCCACAACTTTTTCTCCATCCATCTCTTCT
>NW_028234412.1:39924881-39934881 GCF_977035675.1 Penaeus japonicus
TATATATATATATATATAATTATTAACATATTTGTGTATGTGTGTCTATTATTAACGTCATCAACATCTGGATTCTTTAACATTATCTATATTCACAATATATCTCTCTTCTTCTCGAAATTCACTAACAAAAATCCGGCTAAAACAAACCCAACCCACTCCCACCCACTCCTACCCACTCCTACCCACTCCCACCCACCCCTACCCACTCCTACCCACTCCTACTCACTCCTACCCACTCCCACCCACTCCTACCCCCTTCTACCCGCTCCCACCCATTCCTACTCACTCCCACCCACTCCCACCCACTCCTACCCACTCCTACCCACCCCTACCCATTCCCACCCACCCCTACCCACTCCTACCCACCCCTACCCACTCCCACCCACCCCTACCCATTCCTACCCACTCCTACCCACCCCTACCCATTCCCACCTACCCCTACCCACTCCTACCCACTCCTACCCACTCCCACCCACCCCTACCCACTCCTACCCACTCCCACCCACTCCTACCCACTCCCACCCACTCCTACCCACTCCCACCCATTCCTACCCACTCCCACCCACTCCCACCCACTCCTACCCACTCCTACCCACCCCTACCCACTCCCACCCACCCCTACCCACTCCTACCCACCCCTACCCACTCCCACCCACCCCTACCCACTCCTACCCACTCCTACCCACTCCCACCCACCCATACCCACTCCTACCCACTCCCACCCACCCCTACCCACTCCTACCCACTCGTACCCACTCCCACCCATTCCTCCCACACCCACCCACCCCAACCCACTCCTACCCACTCCCACCCACTCCTACCTACCCACCCATCCTACCCACTCCCACCCATTCCTACCCACTCCCACCCACCCATATCCACTCTACCCACTCTACCCACTCCCACCCACTTCCTACCCACTTCTTACCACTCTACCACTCCCACCCATTCCTCCCCACTCCCACCCACCCCTACCCACTCCCACCCACCCCTACCCACTCCTACCCACTCCTACCCACTCCCACCCACCCCTACCCACTCCTACCCACTCCTACCCCCCCTACGCAGTCACACCCACTCCTACCCACTTCTACCCACTCCCACCCACTCCTACCCACTCCTACCCACTCCCACCACCCTACCCATCCTTACCCACACCTCCCCACTCCCACCAATTCCCACCACTCCTACCCACTCTACCACCCTACCACTCTACCCTACTCCTACCCACTCTTACCCACTCCTACCCACTCCTACCCACTCCTACCCACTCCTACCCACACCTACCCCCTCCTACCCATTCCCACCTACTCCTACCCACTCCCACCCACTCCCACCCACTCTAACCCCCCCACCTACCCCCCTACCTACCCCCATACCGCCCCACCACCAAGCACCCCCTCACCCCCACCAACACAAGTATCTACCTTTGATATATAGACCGTAGTACAAGATGGCGGATTCGTTTTTTTATATATATTGTCCCCTTGTTGCCTCGAGTATCTATAACGTAGAGATTACCTGGGCTTCTTCAAGACACCTGGGCGCTGGAACATAACGACCTGGAACACCTGTTATCTGAGAGACTTCTTGAAATTCACAGCTAAAGATATTTTCCTTTGTTTTGCTCCTGCTTTGCTTTGCTTTGAATGTTTTTTATTATCATTATTGTTTTTATTGTTATTATTGTTTGTTTTTCTATCTTCATTGGTATTATTTTTGCTGTTATTATCTGTTGTTGGTATTGTTGTTATTGATATTGATATCGTTATCGTAATCATTTTTATAATCATTATCATTATTATTATTGCCACTGTCATCATTATTATTATCATTATCATTATCATTATCGTCATTGTCACTAATATTATAATCAATCTTTTTATCATCATTATTGATATTATCATTATCTTTATCATTCTTACTATTACCATTATCAATATTATTATTATCTTCATTATCATTTTCAGCATCATTATGAATTCCTACTATCATGCTAATCATCCTCATTATTGTCATCATTTCCTTCATTACTATCATTATCAAAGTCATCGTTATCATCATATTTTTCTTCTTCTTCTCCTTCTTCTTATCATTATTATTATCATTCTTTCTGCTTGTTCTTCTGCCATCAACCTTCTTCTTTCTTTCTTTCAATCTTTGGATTTATCTATCATTTCGGTAAAATACTTTTTTCTTCTTTCTCTATTCCATATCTTTTCTCACGTTCCTTGCTTCCAAATGGATATTGTGTGCGTGTTGGTTTGTGTGTGTGTGTGTGTGTGTGTGTGTGTGTAAATACATTGTCTTCGCATACATACCTGATTTCCAAAAGAATAATTCATATTCTCAAAATGCTTGTTATTCTCAGATAACCATATGCCTAAAAGAAGTAATATATGAAACGAAAATATCAGAATCTTGGAAAGAAATTGAAACATCATCAAATTCTGTAATTATCCATTACATTTTTATATCTTTTTTTTTTTTGTTGTTGTTGTTGTTGTTGTCGTTGTTGTTTTGCCCGAGGAATTCCGGAAAGTAAGATTTTTTCTATTTTTTCTATTTTTTCTATTTTTACGTAAAGAAAAAAAGGAAATGTCAAGGTCGAAGTGAGGAAAGAGGAATATATGTGTATATATTTCGTTTTTTTACTCTTTTATTCCCGCTCTCTCTATTTACATTTTCCAATCATGTTTATTCATGTTGTTAGTACTAATGACGCCAAGGTTCAAATTCCTGGGCAATTTCCAATAAGCTTTTGGTTATCTTTTTTCATTGCTATTTGCAAATATTTTGGTATTGCTGAAAACAATACTTAATACGTAAATTCATGCGGAAAACAGCAGTCACGGAACATATTTCCAAAATGAAATTGAAGACTAGATAATCTACATACCCAGGGGCAATAATTCATGTATCTACGTATGTACATTTGTTGTACATGTACTACCCTTTAACACACACAGCAGCAGTAGTCTATCACAAGACTGGTGACCCTGGCCAGTGTCTCTAAACTGGAGAGATCCTTTGCCCAGCGTCCTATGGAGGAGCAGCCATCAACTGAAAAAATATCTGTTTGTCTTTCCCTCCATCCACCACCTGTCTTACGCGCCTTCACCATGACCCCTTGGCCGGGGGCTTAGAGGTTACTATGCCTGTGCCCAAGGGCCTACCTCAAAAGACTAGAGGACCCAAGGAGACGTCCCTCCACTGCTCCTTTGGTAGCGGACCTCCAGGGAGGTCATAGCTTACTCCTCTAAGGGTCATGTATCGTTAGCCATTCTATATTAATCTGCCTCTAATAATTCTTTATTCAATATCCGTCTTTGACTCTCGCTTAAAACATTCCACTCTGTCTCTCTCTTCTCTCTCTCTCTCTCTCACCCCCTCTCCTCTCGTCATCTCTCTCTCTCCTCTCCTATCTCTCTCCTCCCCCCTCTCTCTCTCTCTCTCTCTCTCTCTCCCTCTCCCTTCTACCTCTCTCTCTCTCTCTCTCTCTCTCTCTCTCTCTCTCTCTCTCTCTCTCTCTCTCTCTCTCTCTCTCTCTCTCTCTCTCTCTCCCTCTCCCTCTCCCTCTCCCTCTCTTTCTCTCTCTCTCTCTTCCTCCTCTTCAACCGATTACATAGACGAATTACACACTCCCCTTAATGAAGAGCCGGAACATATAGATTTCCAAGTCGCGGAAACACAACGTCGGAACAGGAGACGTATTGCAAACTCAAACGCCAATTTTCCTTCTGCACCGCCATATGTTTGCCAAGTTGTGCCGTGTATTATCTGGGGAAGGCAACGCGCGCGCCATCTGTTGAGAACTTCTGTCGGTTTGGGTTGCGTGACGTCAGTGATGTGGCTAGCTTTTGTTTTGTTGTTGTTGTTTTTTTCCTTCTTCTTCTTCTTCTTCGAATTATTTTTAAGTTAAAGTTGAATATGAGTGATTTAATCATTTTGTTGCTAAAGTTAAAGGTGTTGCAAATGCTAAAATCTTGTCGTTACTTTTGTTTTTGTTAACGAAGCTAAGGTTAAACGCAAGTAATAGAATGTTTCTTTGTTTTTATTTTTTCTTTGTTTGTTTATCTCCGTTGTTGATTTGTTATTTAAGGCTGAAGTTGAATGAAAGTGATGAAGTATTTTGTTGTTTTTCAATTAAAAGTTAAAGGCAAAGAATAAAGTCACTTGTGGTTACAGTTGCCGATGTCTATTTTAAAGTAGTGATAAATGGGTTTCTTGTTCTTAAAGTTAGATAAAGATTTTTTTGTTTGTGCTTTTATTTGTAAGAGTTAAACCTGAATACAAGCGATAAAGACCTTCACTGTTATAACTAGGATTTAAAGAAGTGATAGAAAATGGGTTTTATAAATAGTTGAAAGCTTTTATTAGCGTTGATATTCTTCAAGTTATTCTTCATATCTATTTTCAAAGAATTGACAAATACTTTGAATACTCTACAAAAAAATCTTAAAATAAAAGTTTTTAGTAGCAAAGGTTTCTGTTCGTTTTAGAGCTGTGATGGAGACCTTTGAGCTTACAAATGTATGTTTATACAATGGTGCTGAGGTCTTTTGCCTTTGCTTCACACAAGGTATTTGTATCCCTGAGAAGTCAGAGTTGCTCTCACACACACACACACACATATATACACACACACACACACATACATACATACACACACACCCACACATAAACACACACAAACACACTATCTCTCTATCTATCTATCTATCTATCTATCTATCTATCTATTTCTCACACACACACATACACACACACACACACACACACAAACTTACACACACATACACACACTCGCTCACTCATTCACTAACTCTCTCTCTCTCACAGACACACATACACATCTCTCTATTTCTCTTTCTCTCTCTCTCTCTCACACACTCTCTCTCTCTCTCACTCTCTCTCTATCTCTCTCTCTCTCTAACACACACATACACACGCGCATACACATACACACACACTATCTATCACTCTCTCTATCTCACTCACTCACTCACTCTATCTCTCACACATACACACTCTCTCTATTTTCTTTCTCTCCTCTTCACTCTCCCCCTCTCTCTCTCCCTCTCTCTCATTTATCAACCAGCTCTCTCTCTCTCTCTCTCTCTCTCTCTCTCTCTTTCTTTCTCTCTATCTCTCTCACACACACACACACACTCACTCACTCACTCACTCACTCACTCACTCTTTCTCTCTAACACACACACATACACACTCTCTCTCTATTTCTCTTTCTCTCGCTCTCTCACACACACTCTCTCTCTCTCTCTTTCACACACACACACTCTCTCTCTCACTCTCTCTCTCTCTCGCTCTCTTTCTTCCCCTCTCTCTCTCTCACACACACATACACACACACACACTATCTCTCTCTATATATATATCTATCTATCTCTATCTCCCACTGGCACTCTCCCTTCCACTCTCACTCCCACTCCCACTCTCCCTCCCATTCCCACTTTTCCTCCCACTCCTACTCTCACTCCCATTCCCATTCTCCCTCCACACTCCCACTCTCACTCTCACTCCCAATCCTACTCTCACTCCCACTCCCACTCTCACTCTCACTTCCAATCCCACTCTCACTCCCACTCTCACTCACAATACATCTATCTCACTCTCACTCTCTCTCTTCTTCTCACTACTCTTCTCTCCTCTCTTCTAATCCTCTCTTCGCTGTGCTCACTGATACACTTCTCACTCTGCTCCACCACCCTCACCCCAGTCACTCCCACTCCCACTTTAACTCCCACTCCCACTCTCACTCTCATTCCCACTTTTCCTCCCACTCCTACTCTCACTCCCATTCCCATTCTCCCTCCACACTCTCACTCCCACTCTCACTTCCAATCCCACTCTCCCTCCCACTCCCACTCTCACTCTCACTCCCACTCTCCCTCTCACTCCCACTCTCCCTCCCACTCTCACTCCCACTCCCACTCTCATTCCCACTCTCACTCCCACTCTCACTCGCACTCCCACTCTCACTCCCACTCTCCCTCTCATTCCCACTCTCCCTCCCACTCTCACTCGCACTCCCACTCCCACTCTCACTCCCACTCCCACTCTCACTCCCACTCCTACTCTCCCTCCCACTCGCACTCCCACTCGCTCTCGCACTCCCACTCTCACTCCCACTCCCACTCGCACTCCCACTCGCACTCCCACTCGCACTCCCACTCGCTCTCGCACTCCCACTCGCACTCCCACTCCCACTCGCACTCCCACTCTCATTCCCACTCGCACTCCCACTCTCACTCCCACTCCCACTCTCACTCCCACTCGCATTCCCACTCTCACTCCCACTCCCACTCTCCCTCCCACTCGCACTCCCACCCCCACTCTCACTCCCACTCCCACTCCCACTCTCCCTCCCACTCTCACTCGCACTCCCACTCCCACTCTCACTCCCACTCCCACTCCCACTCTCACTCCCACTCGCACTCCCACTCTCCCTCCCACTCTCACTCCCACTCCCACTCCCACTCTCCCTCCCACTCGCACTCCCACTCTCACTCCCACTCCCACTCTCCCTCCCACTCCCACTCTCCCTCCCACTCTCCCTCTCACTCCCACTCTCCCTCCCACTCCCACTCTCCCTCCCACTCTCACTCCCACTCCCACTCTCACTCCCACTCCCACTCTCCCTCCCACTCTCCCTCCCACTCCCACTCTCCCTCCCACTCTCACTTCCACTCCCACTCTCCCTCCCACTCTCCCTCCCACTCTCACTCCCACTCCCACTCTCACTCTCCCTCCCACTCGCACTCCCACTCGCACTCCCACTCTCACTCCCACTCTCCCTCCCACTCTCACTCCCACTCGCAATTCCACTCTCACTCCCATTCCTACTCTCCCTCCCACTCCCACTCTCCCTCCCACTCTCACTCCCACTCGCACTCCCACCCCCACTCTCACTCCCACTCTCCCTCCCACTCTCACTCGCACTCCCACTCTCACTTCCACTCCCACTCTCACTCCCACTCCCACTCTCACTCCCACTCTCACTCCCACTCTCACTCCCACTCCCACTCTCCCTTCCACTCGCACTCCCACTCTCACTCCCACTCCCACTCTCCCTCCCACTCTCACTCCCACTCCCACTCTCACTCCCACTCTCACTCCCACTCTCACTCCCACTCCCACTCTCACTCCCACTCCCACTCTCACTCCCACTCCCACTCGCACTCCCACTCCCACTCCCACTCTCACTTCTCATCCCACACTCTCCATCCCTCTCACTCCCACTCCTCCACTCTCCACTCCCACTCTCCTCCCATTCTACTCTCCCTCCCACTCTCACTCCCACTCTCACTCCCACTTCCACTCTCCATCCCACTCCCACTCTCCCTCCCACTCCCACTCGCACTCCCACTCCCACTCCCACTCTCACTCCCACTCTCCCTCCCATTCCCACTCTCACTCCCACTCGCGCTCCCACTCTCACTCCCACTTCCACTCGCACTCCCACTCTCATTCCCACTCGCACTCTCACTCCCACTCCCACTCTCACTCCCACTCTCCCTCCCACTCTCATTCCCACTCGCACTCCCACTCCCACTCTCACTCCCACTCCCACTCTCCTCCCACTCCCACTCTTCCTCCCACTCCTACTCTCACTCCAATTCCCATTCTCCCTCCCACTCCCACTCTCACTATCACTCCCACTCCCACATTCACTCCCATTTCCACTCCCACTCACATTCTCCCTCCCACTCTCATTTCCACTCCCACTCCCACTCTCACTCCTACTCCCACTCCTACTCCCACTCTCACTCCCACTCGCACTCTCACTCCTACTCCCACTCCAACTCCCACTCTCCCTTCCACTCCCACTCCCACTCTCCCTCCCACTCCCACTCTCATCCTCCCTCCCACTCCCACTCTCACTCCTACTCCCACTCCAACTCCCACTCGCACTCTCACTCTCCCTCCCACTTCCACTCTCACTCTCCCTCCCACTCTCATTCCCACTCTCACTCCCACTCTCACTCCCACTCCAACTCCAACTCCCACTCTCACTCCCACTCTCCCTCCCACTCACACTCTCACTCTCCCTTCCACTCCCACTCTCACTCCCCCTCTCACTCCCACTCCACTCCCACTCTCACTCCTACTCCCACTCCAACTCCAACTCCCACTCGCACTCTCACTCCCACTCTCCCTCCCACTCCCACTCTCACTCTCACTCCCACTCTCACTCCCACTCTCACTCCCCCTCCCACTCCCAATTCCACTATCCCTCCCACTCTCACTCCCCCACCCACTCCCAATCCCACTCTCACTCCCATCATCCAAGGTCAGACAAACAACTCTTTTTTTGATTTTCCTTTTATTTCAATTACACTTCACGGCCTCTACATTGCATTGAGGTGGTAATCTTTGTAATATTTTAATGATGTTTAATATTTAAGTGAAGTTAAATCAAGAGAATTGCAAAGTTCTGATCCCCGCTGATAAAAGAGGCAAGAACCTGACATAGAGCTGAAATAACTGCTAGCTTCCCCATGTACATCATGTTGCATTATACGCGAAGTTAGCGTTTTTTTGCTCGTTTCGTGCTTAATGAACGAGTTATCTAAGTCTCGAAGAGCGCTCATTAACACTCGCTTTCTTGTGGTGGCGCGCTCTCCGTCTTGGTCTCTTTCTCTCACTCTGTCGCTCTTTTCACTGAAGTGTGTATTCTTTTTTCTTCTTCTTCTTCTTCTCTTTTTTCTTTTCTTTTCTTTTCTTTTTTTTTTTTTTTTTTTTTTTTTTTTTTGTTGTTCTGTCGTTTATCTCTCTCTCTCGATCTCTCGATCTCTGTCTCTCGATCTCAGTCTCACTCGCACTCTGACTCTCACTCTCATTTTTACTCTCTCTCTCTCTCTCTCTCTCTCTCTCTCTCTCTCTCTCTCTCTCTCTCTCTCTCTCTCTCTCTCTCTCTCTCTCTCTCTCTCTCTCTCTCTCCACTTTCCACTATGTATCTCCACCCTCCAGCAAGCCACGGAGCGATCAGACCACAAAGTCCACACATAGGAGGAAAACTACCTCAAACTATCATGGTAATGAAATCTATCAATACTCATCATGGTATTTCATTTCTATCAATTCACCGTTCCCAATGACTCACTTCTGCACTGTACATTTCCTCGTGTTCCGTCCCTCATTCGTGTAAGATGTTTCACATTACGTGTTGATTTTGTTGCAAAACGTTTTTTTCCTCAATCGTGCAAGATGTCTTACATTACGTGTTGATTTTGTTGCAAAATGGGGTTGTTTCCTCATTCGTGCAAGATGTTTCGCATTACGTGTTGATGTTGTTGCAAAACGGGGTTGTTTCCTTATTCGTGCAAGATGTTTCGCATTACGTGTTGATTTTGTTGCAAAACGGGGTTGTTTCCTTATTCGTGCAAGATGTTTCGCATTACGTGTTGATGTTGTTGCAAAATGGGGTTGGTTTCTGTTTACCCGATTGCACGGGGGGGGGGGGGGGGGCTCTGTAATACACGTGACATAGGCTTGTTTAACTGAATAATCCTTGGCTGTGACATCGTATTTATCACTATCATTTGTCATTATTAATGTGGCGTGTTGATGATCTGCACAATTAATTTTTGTAACAATGCATTCGTCATTGCCAGTTCACTGTTATTAATGAACAGCTGTTGCAGTGTAAATCAGTGAAAATGGATTCGGTTGTTTTTATCTTGCGAGTCTGATGATTATTAATCTAATCGGATCTTCTGATTATTTCTAATTCTTTCACTTTCTTTTATGTGAATATAGATGTCAAACGTACGTATTCAAGATTAGTTTTATCTCTGTGTGTTTGTTTGTTTGTTTGTGTGTGTGTGAGAGAGAGAGAGGGAGAGAAAGTGTGTGTATTGATATAACATAGATGCAATATACCAATCAAGTAATAAATCAACATCTAGTCATACATTTCATCCGTGTGTGTGTGTGTGTGTGTGTGTGTGGTTGTGAGAGAGAAAGAGAGGGA
>NW_028234412.1:39949881-39952381 GCF_977035675.1 Penaeus japonicus
CTACCTCCCCCCCTTACCTCCCCCCACACCTAACTTCCCCCCCCCCCCTTCCACTTCCTTCTAATCTTCCTACCTACTTACCCTACCCTACCCCCTCCCTCCCCCCTACCATACCATCCCCAACAACATACGTACTCCCCCCCCTCTACCCCCCCTCAAAGAGTATATCGAGGTTCCCCAAACGCGTTTTATCCTGTTTTTTAAGCATACCAAAAAAAAAAAAAACTTAAAAATGGAAAATGACATTCACGATATCACAGGAAAGTCTTGTCGCAATAAGCCCTTAGAGAAAAGAGGGGAGAGGAAGAGAGGGAGAGAGAGAGAGAGAGAGGAAGAAAAAAAATAAAAAAAAATAAAAAAAAGAAAAGAAAATAACGAGAGGGAAAGAGAGAGGGAGAGGAAGAGAGGGAGAGAGTGAAGGAGAAAGATAGGTAGAGAGAGAGAGAGAGGAGAGAAAGTGAGAGAGAGTGAGAAAGAGAGGGAAAGAGAGGAGAGGGAGATGGAGAGAGAGAGAGAGAGAGTGAGAGAGATGGAGAGAGAGAGAGAGAGAGAGAGAGAGGAGAGATAGTGAGAGAAAGAGAGATAAAGAGAAGGAGAGAGAGAGTGAGAGAGAGAAAAAAAAAGAGAAGAGAGAGAGACAGAGAGATAAAGAGAAGGAGAGAGAGAGAGAGGAGAGATAGAGAAAAAAAAAAGAGAAAGAGAGAAAGAACAACCAAAACACCCAAGCAAAAACGCCAGATTATAATAATTACGGAGCCCAAGCGTCTGCTTCCGTTGCAGCTTAAACACTGCCGGCAAGCAACACACTAACGAGATTCGTGTGCTTGCATGCATGGAATCTGTAATTACTCTCAAATGTTGTCTTGCTTCTTATCCGCGACTTTTTAAATTCTTCTTCTTTCTTTCTTTAATGGTACGTGGGTCTAGATTCATATTTCTTTATTATATATTTAAAAAAAAAATTAAGTAAGGCTATGCCAGGTTATGATAAGGGCGCATTAGTATTGTCATGGGAATACATTTATATTATACGTATATATAATATACATTATATATTATTTGTTTTATATAAATGTTTTGCATTGTGTAAATCTTATTATTTATTGTAAACTATACATTATAGACAATATAGTACGGATTTTCAGGTATCATATGTTGAATTTTATAGATTATGCAATATTGATTTACCATTTTTTTATTTATATCTACATTATCATACATCAGATTCTGCCATCATTATAATTAGTAGTAGTATTGTTTTGAATACTTGCAATATTATCATCATTATTATTTTCGTCATTTGATCATAATTACTGTCAGCATCATTATAATCATTACTATTATCATCATTATCGTCATCATTACCAGCATGCTGATGAAAATGATAATGATAATTATTATCTTTAGTGTCATTAATGCTATCATCATAATTGTTATCATTATTATTATCATTATCATTATTATTATCATTAGTGTCATTAATGCTATCATTATAATTGCTATCATTATTATTATCATTATCATTATTACTATTATTATCATTATCCTCGTCATCATTGTTATTATCATTATCATTATCGCCATTATTGTTCTCATTATAATCATTTCTTAATGCATGTTATCATAATCATCATTAATTTCATAACCATAATCACTATTACCATTATCATTGCCAGCATTATTATAATCATGACCATTACTATTATGACTAGAATTACATTACTTAAATCAAACGGCCAAACTTATAATTTATGAGGCATTGGCTATTCTTTTATACAAAGCGACAAAATGGAAATTATATCCCGATGTTTGTGAATTGTTCTAGACACAAAGTGAGAACATAAATATTAAATTATTCCACATGCAAAGTTTTCCTGGAAAATTGTGTTTACGAAAATGTGACCTCGAACTGTACCGTGAATGATTATTCCTATATTTTTTGTTTTTTTTTTATATTTATTTGTTTTTCTCGTTGGACTTTTTAAGTGATATATGGCGATCATTGTTCTGTTTTTTCTCTGTTCTTTGTTGTTGTTTTTTTGTTATTTCTTGTTGTTGCTGTTTTTTTTTTTTTTTTATTTGTTATTTACGTACAATGTTTTCACTTTTTTTCTCTTCTTTCCTTTTCCTTTTCTTTCTTCACTTCTGTCCCTCCTCTTACCTCTCTATATTCTTTTTCCTTCTCATATATCCCTCCTTTCATTTCCCTCCTCATTTTCCCTTCCACACATCCTCTTGTTCTGCCTCCTCTCCTTCCTCCTAGTCCTCTTCCTCCTCCCCTTTCTTCCTCCTTCCCTTCATCCTCCTCTTCTCCTTCCTCCTACTCCTTTCCATCCTCTTCTATCTCCCCCCAACCCCCTTCTTACTCCCAGCCCTTCTTCCACCTAGTCTTCCTCCTCCTCCCCTTCCTCCTCCTCCTCTTCTTCCTCCTCCCCTCCATCCTCGTGTTCTCCTTCCTTACTTCCTTCTTCATTTCCATCCCCCCCCCCCCTTCTTCCTC
>NW_028234412.1:39959881-39965135 GCF_977035675.1 Penaeus japonicus
AAAAGGACACAAACAAAAACAAAGGAATAAAAGACACCAAATAAAAGACAAGAGGACATTAAAGAGAGCATAACAAAAACAAAGGAAATACAAGGACACAAACACAGACAAAGGAAATAAAGAGACATTAACAAAAACAAGAATAAAAAGACACAACCAAAACAAAGGAAATAAAAGGACCCAAACAAAGACAAAAAAAAAAAAGGGACACAAACAAAGGACCAAGAGAATAGGAAATCAAAGGACAAGTGACATTAACAAAGACAAAGGAAATAAAGAGACATTAACAAAAACAAAGGAAATAAAAGGACAAACAAAAACAAAGGAAATAAAAGGACACAAACAAAAACAAAGGAAATAAAAGGACACAAACAAAGACAAAGGAAATAAAAGGACACAAACAAAGACAAAGGAAATAAAGAGACATTAACAAAAACAAAGGAAATAAAAGGACAAACAAAAACAAAGGAAATAAAAGGACACAAACAAAAACAAAGGAAATAAAAGGACACAAACAAAGACAAAGGTGAAAATAAAAGAGACAATTAACAAAAACAAAGGAAATAAAAGGACACAAACAAAGACAAAGGAAATAAAGAGACATTAACAAAGACAAAGGAAATAAAAGGACAAACAAAAACAAAGGAAATAAAAGGACACAAACAAAGACAAAGGAAATAAAAAGGACATAAACAAAAACAAAGGAAATAAAAGGACAAACAAAAACAAAGGAAATTAAATGACACAAACAAAAACAAAGGAAATAAAAGGACATAAACAAAAACAAAGGAAATAAAAGGACAAACAAAAACAAAGGAAATAAAAGGACACAAACAAAAACAAAGGAAATAAAAGGACACAAACAAAAACAAAGGAAATAAAAGGACAAACAAAAACAAAGGAAATAAAAGGACACAAACAAAAACAAAGGAAATAAAAGGACAAACAAAAACAAAGGAAATAAATGGGAGGAACAAACAAAAAACAAAGGAAATAAAAGGACACAAAACAAAAACAAAGGAAATAAAAGACTCAAACAAAAACAAGGACATAAAAGACAAACAAAACAACAAACGGAAATAAAAGGACACAAACAAAAACAAAGGAAATAAAAAAAATTTAAAAAAGGGACCACAAACAAAACAACAAAGGGGAAATAAAAGGACAAATTAAACAATGACAAGGTAAATAATAGGACAAACAAAAACAAAGGAAATAAAAAGACACCAAAAACAAAAACAAAGGAAATAAAAGGGGGACACAAAAACAAAAACAAAGGAAAAAGGAAATATAAAAGGAACAACAAAAAAACAAAGGAAATAAAAAGGGTAACAAACACAAACAAAAACAAGGAAATAAAAGGCACACAAACAAAAAAAAGGAAATAAAGGACAACAAAAACAAAGGAAAAAAAAAGGACACAAACAAAAACAAAGGAACTAAAAGGACACACCACAACAAGGAAATAAAAGGACACAAACAAAAACAAAGAAAAAAAAGGACACAACAAGACAAGGAAATAAAGCCAAACAAAAACAAAGAAATGAAAAATAGACAAACAAAAACAAAGGAAATAAAAGGACACAAACAAAAAACAAAGGAAAAAATATAAAGGACAAAACAAAAAAAAAAGAAAAAAAAGGACAAACAAAAACAAAGGAAATAAAAAGACACAAACAAAAACAAAGGAAATAAAAGGACACAAACAAAGACAAAGGAAATAAAAGGACAAACAAAAACAAAGGAAATAAAAGGACAAACAAAAACAAAGGAAATAAAAAGACACAAACAAAAACAAAGGAAATAAAAGGACACAAACAAAGACAAAGGAAATAAAAGGACACAAAGAAAAACAAAGTAAACAAAAGGACATAAACAAAAACAAAGTAAACAAAAGGACACAAACAAAAACAAAGGAAATAAAAGGACACAAACAAAGACAAAGGAAATAAAGAGACATTAACAAAAACAAAGGAAATAAAAAGACACAAACAAAAACAAAGGAAATAAAAGGACACAAGGACATAAAAGACACCAAAAACAAAGACAAAGGAAATAAAGACACAAAAACAAAGACAAAGGAAATAAAAGGACAAAAAAACAAAGGAAATAAAAGGACAAACAAAAAACAAAGGAATAAAAGCAAACAAACAAAAACAAAGAAATAAAAGGACACAAACAAAGGCAAGGAAAATAAAAGGACCAAAGAAAAAACAAAGTAACAAAAATGACAAACAAAAAAAAAAAAAGAACAAACAAAAACAAAGGAAATAAAAGGACACAAACAAAGACAAAGGAAATAAAGAGACATTAACAAAAACAAAGGAAATAAAAGGACAAACAAAAACAAAGGAAATAAAAGGACACAAACAAAAACAAAGGAAATAAAAGGACACAAACAAAGACAAAGGAAATAAAGAGACATTAACAAAGACAAAGGAAATAAAAGGGACAAAACAAAAAACCAAAGGGGGAAATAAAAAGGACAAACAAAACAAACGGGAAATATAAAAAAAAAGACACAAACAAAAACAAAGGAAATAAAAGGACACAAACAAAAACAAAGGAAATAAAAGGACACAAACAAAACAAAGGAAATAAAAGGACACAAACAAAAACAAAGGAAATAAAAGGACAAACAAAAACAAAGGAAATAAAAAGACACAAACAAAAACAAAGGAAATAAAAGGACACAAACAAAAACAAAGGAAATAAAAGGACACAAACAAAAACAAAGGAAATAAAAGGACAAACAAAAACAAAGGAAATAAAAAGACACAAACAAAAACAAAGGAAATAAAAGGACACAAACAAAGCAAAGGAAATAAAAGGATACAAACAAAAACAAAGGAAACAAAAGGACACAAACAAAAACAAAGGAAATAAAAGGACACAAACAAAGACAAAGGAAATAAAAGGACAAACAAAAACAAAGGAAATAAAAGGACAAACAAAAACAAAGAAAATAAAAGGACAAACAAAAACAAAGGAAATAAAAGGACAAACAAAAACAAAGGAAATAAAAAGACACAAACAAAAACAAAGGAAATAAAAGGACACAAACAAAGACAAAGGAAATAAAAGGACAAACAAAAACAAAGGAAATAAAAAGACACAAACAAAAACAAAGGAAATAAAAGGACACAAACAAAAACAAAGGAAATAAAAGGACACAAACAAAAACAAAGGAAATGAAAGGACAAACAAAAACAAAGGAAATAAAAAGACACAAACAAAAACAAAGGAAACAAAAGGACACAAACAAAGCAAAGGAAATAAAAGGATACAAACAAAAACAAAGGAAACAAAAGGACACAAACAAAAACAAAGGAAATAAAGAGACATTAACAAAAACAAAGGAAATAAAAGGACACAAACAAAAACAAAGGAAACAAAAGGACACAAACAAAGCAAAGGAAATAAAAGGATACAAACAAAAACATAGGAAACAAAAGGACACAAACAAAAACAAAGGAAATAAAAGGACACAAACAAAAACAAAGGAAACACGGCGTTTTGTCTCAGTGTAGCCTTTTCTTCAATATAAATGCGTGTTGCTCCGTTTGAATACAATACTTTTTTTCTTTCCTTTGCGAACTCAGCTTTACAAAGGGCTTTACGAACTTATGTAAATGTCGCTCGAAGGGGCATTTGCTGTTAAAAAAAATAATAAAGTGAATAGATAAATATGAAAGAGATTAAAGTTTTATATGATGTTTTTTGTTTGTTTGTTATTCATGTGTTGTTTTGTTTTGGTTGTTTTTCTTTCTTTCTATTCCTGCTCTTCGATTTTCTTTTCGTTATTATTATGACAATGATATGATGAAAATGAGGATAATGATAATAATAATAATGAAGATAATGATGATAATTATGACAATAGCAACTATAAAAATAGTGATTATGATGATAATGTTGATAATCATGATTACAATGATTAAAATGGTGATAATTATAATAGTAATGATAATGATGATAATAACAAAAATAGTTACAACAACAATGATAATGATACTAATAAAGAAAACAATTGATAATAATAATAATGATAATGATAAGAAGAATACTAACACCAATAGAAATGATAATACATAAAGCCATTCCAATTGAAAAAAAAAAAAAAAAAAACACTGAAGACCGAAGGGAATTTTCCAAAATCTGGAATCTTAGGAAAGTGAAAGTCATCATTCCCGTTTTTGTCGCCTCCTTCGGAATGATATCTGGGAATTTAAGGAACAGGTTGGAACAATAGCGCCGAGTTTTTGCAAAGAGGAGACGGAGAGTTCTTGAGACCTATTATTGCAACCTGGGTGTTGTCTTGCTGTCAATTGAAATTTGTCGGTTTCTTTAACGCGAGGGAATGATTGCAATGATGATGATAACGATGATGCTGATGATAATAATGATTATGAGGATGATTATGATAATTATAGTGGTAGCAATGATGATGATGATAATGGTAGTAGTAGTAGTAGTAGTGTTGATACTAATGGTGATAATAAGCATGATTATAATAATAGTAATGATAACAATAACAATAATGATAATAGTAACAACATCAAAAATGACAATGATAATAATAATAATGAGAACAGGAATAATGCTAATAATGATGATGATAATGTCAATGATAACAATAAGGATAATCATAATGATGTTGATAATAGTAAGAAAATTGAAAATAGCGATAACAAAGATAATAACAAGAAAAGAGAGTGATAATGATAATGACAGGTATGATAATGATACAGCAAAAAAGGTAATCATAATGATATTGATAACAATGATGATGATGTTTATAATGATGATAATGATCAAACGGTCTACATCCTATCATGATTGATGATAACCAAGACTTGATAGTGATAAATGATGACCACCTGTCAAATAAATTAGTCAAGGAAAACAGCATTATCAATGATAAGTGATGATTCGGATATTCCTAATCACAATGAAGATTCTTGTCAATTGAACCTGAAGACCGTATTTAATGACAGTAATAATGATTAGGTAATTAATGATGAACTATGACGAACAAAAAAAAACAGCAAACAAACAAACAAACAAAACCAACTAACAACTCCTTCCCTCATTTAATTAATTCATCCCATTCCATTCATCCATCATTTCCGTTTCTTTCAACAACAGAATTTGCGTAAAAACCGAATGGCTAGAAGTCAGTTTTAGAACCGGCCCGCTCCCGCGGCAGTTTGCTTGGTGCTCTTCCCTCAGCTGATAATGCCGAGGCTTTGAA
>NW_028234412.1:39965235-39972735 GCF_977035675.1 Penaeus japonicus
GTATATGTGTGTGTGTTTGTGTGTGTGTGTGTCTGTGCGTGTGTCTGCGTGTGTGTGTGTGTGTGTGTCTGTGTATGTGTGTGTGTGTATGTGTGTTTGTGTGTTTGTGTGTGTGTGTGAGCTAGTATGTTGCCTAACTGTCTGTATACGCATATTCTCGTATGTGTGTATGCTCACGTCTTTCCATTCCCGTATTTAAATCAGATATGTCCGCATTCCTCTCACCTATTCCCTATCAAGATATCCAAATATAACTGCATCCTTTAAAGCAACATAACTTATCCATCTCTCAGCCTGGACATCCTTAACTTTGCCGCCTTTGTAATTACACTGAAATGCTTAAATCTCATACAGTATTTATCGACGATCTCTCTCTCTCTCTCTCTCTCTCTCTCTCTCTCTCTCTCTCTCTCTCTCTCTCTCTCTCTCTCTCTCTCTCTCTCTCTCTCTCTCTCTCCCCGCCCTTCTCCCTCTCTCTCATCTCTTCTCGTCTCTCTCCGCTCTCTCCTCATCTCTTCTCCTCTCTCTGTCTCACTCTCTCTCCTCTCTCCTCCTCTCCTCTCTCTCCTCTTCTCTCGCTCTCTCTCTCTCTGCCTCTCTCGCTCATCCCCTTTTTTTTTTTTCTCATCTTCTCGCTGTCCTCTCTCTCCTCATCTTTCCTCTCTCTCCTCTCACGCATCTCGCTCTCTCTCTCTCTCTCTCTCTCTCTCTCTCTCTCTCTCTCTCTCTCTCTCTCTCTCTCTCTTTTTTTCAAACGAACTTTCAGTGTGTCAGTTGTGATCAAAAACTCCGAATCGATTTGAAATGACACGTTATTTTCCTTTCCTTGTCGTAAGGTAATTACTGTGATAGATTTCATCCAGCTTTTTTTTTTAATGACTTGATATATGTTTATTAACTTTAAATAATGTTTTGATAAGATTTCGTTTGGTTTAATCATGTTTTTTTTTCTCTCTCTCTTTTTCGCTCTTTCACTGAACATATTTTAAGTTCATTCGTGTCATTTTAGGTTTTCTTGAGTACATCTTGAGTCTGTCGAAACCAGTTCTATCCGAATCTATCCACTATCAACTATCTTCAACATTTTTTTCTTTTCTTTTCTGCCTTTTCTGTTATTTTTTCTTTTTTTTATAATTTTATTATTATTATCAGTATCATTATTGTTATCATTGCTATTATTTGTTTTATCATCATTGTTATCATCATATCATTATCATCATCACCATTATCACTAACATTATCATCATAATCATTATCATTATTACCATAATCATAATCATTATCGCCTTAATCATTATCAATTTTACCATTACTACCATCATAAAGTCATTTAGATAATTTTTTTCCTTCTCCTGCCCCTCCACCTCTTCATCTTTCTTTCTTGATGATAAAGATAAGATCAAATCGAAGAAAAGCGAAAAGAGAGAAAAAGGTATTTTATTCAATACATAAATGTTACGTATGGAATACCTCAAGGCATCGCTCTTAGTCCTATGCTATTGATTCATTACGTTTGCTATAGTCTTGAGACAAAAAAAAAAAAAAAAAAAAAAACTTTGTGATTAGTCATTGCAACTGTTGCCCGCTGGGGGGGGGGGGGCAAGAGGGTGAGGGGGAAGGCAAGAGGGAGAGGGGTAAGGGACGAGGGAAAGGGACGAGACAGAGGGTGAGGGGACACGGAATAGGAAGAAAAAAGCCAGGAAAGTGAGTTGGAAAGGACGAGAAAGAAGGTAAGAAGAAACGGGATAGGGAGAAAGAGAGAGAGGAAAAGGCAGGAAAGTGAGTTATAAGGGACGAGAAAGAAAGTAAGAAGAAACGGAATAAGGAGAAAGAAGGAGAGGAAAAGGCAGGAAAGAGAGAGGGGAAAAGAAGGAGAAGAAAGGAAAGGCTGATAAAAAAACAAAAAAAACTGATTACTGTCCCAACCAGCAATCAGGTTTGAAAATCAGCGTTCGGAGCAAAGTTCCGAGCGTGACGTTAAATCCAAAACAAAATTCAAAGTTTGACCGCAAAATGGCCCAGAACTTTGGATCCCAACACGTTGACCTTTTCCATTGACAAGGGGTTTTTAACTTCATGTAGCTTCTAAACTGTGATAGATTTCGCTCTTGATTAAAAAAGAAAAAAAAGAAAAAAAGAAAAGAAAAAAAATAACATTATATCTTCGTATCCGTTTTTTTTTCTCTCTCTCTCTCTATCTCATCCTCGGTTTAAAAAAAGGATCTAAAATAAATCAACATACTTAGAAATATATGTTTATGTCTACTGTGATATTTGATCCTAATTCTATTGTGATGAATTGTTTCGATATCATTAAAGTTTCATGCTGAAGTATTGTGTTTGGTATCAGTCAGCTGGAAGGATAATGATCAGTAAATGGTAAATAAATGACGATAACATTTTTATTTCTGATTTAAGATATTTATATATATATATATGATATATATATTTATATAAATATATAATATAAATTATAAAGATAGTATACACACACACACACACACACACACATATATAATATAATATATATATATATATATAATAATATAATATATATATATAGATTATATATATATAGATATATAATATGTATGTATATATATAAATTATATTATCTTTATTTTATTTATTTATTTTTTTTTTTTTTACAAGAAGATGATTAGAAGGAGGGGGGTGAAGAGGAAAGGAGGAGGAGGAGGAAAAAGAAAGAAGAATATGGAGGAGGAGGAAGAAGAAAGAAGATGGAGGAGGAGGGGGAGGAAGTGGAAAAGATGAAAGGAGGAGAAGAATGGAGAGGGAAGGAGAATAAGAAGATGGAGGAGGAGGGAGAGGAGGTGGAGAAGAAGAAAGGAGGAGAAGAATGGAGAAGGAAGGAGAAGAAGAAGCGAGAAGGAAAAGAGGTAGAAGAATGAAGAAGAAATGAGGAAGGAAAAGAAAGAAAAAGAAGAAGACTAATAAGAAGTGAGAAGAAAGAAGGAGAGAGGAAGAAGAAGAAATAAATAAAAGAAGAAAAGAAGCAGAAGAAAAAAAAAAAAGAAAGGACAAAAGAGGCAAAATGAGAAGAATAAAATGAAGACGTAGCAGAAAAGAAACTTAAAAAGAAAGACGAAGAAAAGAAATACAGAAAGAAATTACTTTGCAACATCCATTGCATTCCGAATCGTCTAATCCATCCGTCTTGCAATGCTAATCACTAGGACAACTTTGCATTTCCTCTGAACTGTTTTACAATGTTTATTATATATTATATAAGTTTATTATATAAGTTTTGATAATTTTATAATTTTATAATTTTATAAGATTTAATAATTTTATAATTTTATAAGATTTAATAATTCTATAATTCTATAAGATTTAATAATGTTATAATTTTATAATTCTGTAAGATTTAATAATTCAAAATCTTATAAGATTTAATAATCTTATAATTTTATAATTTTATAAGATTTAACATGATTTTAATAATTTTAATAAGATTATATAATTTTATTGTATGATTCGATAGAGCGATAATAAAGATAAGAATGATAGGATAATGATGATTATAATTAAATAATGATAATGATAATGCCGATGATGATAATGATGATAATGATTATAAGGATTATCATAATTCTGATCATTAGCATTAGCATTATGATAATGATAACACTCATTATCATCATCATTATTGTTACTGTTATTATCATTATCATCCTTATTGCTATCATTATCATTATGATGATAATGATAACTTCATTAAGAATGATACCAACAACAATAATGATATCAATGACAATAAAAACAATAACAATACTTTAAAAAAAAAGTACAATGACTTTTCATTTTGCAATCTCTCGTTCATACTTCATATCAATCCACAACCACCCACTCATACTCCACATCAATCCACAATCACCCACTCATACTCCACATCAATCCACAACCACCCACTCACACTCCACATCAATCCACAATCACCCACTCACACTCCACATCAATCCACAATCACCCACTCACTCTCCACATCAATCCACAATCACCCACTCACACTCCACATCAATCCACAACCACCCACTCACTCTCCACATCAATCCACAATCACCCACTCACTCTCCACATCAATCCACAATCACCCACTCACTCTCCACATCAATCCACAATCACCCACTCACTCTCCACATCAATCCACAATCACCCACTCACACTCCACATCAATCCACAATCACCCACTCACACTCCACATCAATCCACAATCACCCACTCACTCTCCACATCAATCCACAATCACCCACTCACTCTCCACATCAATCCACAACCACCCACTCACACTCCACATCAATCCACAACCACCCACTCACACTCCACATCAATCCACAATCACCCACTCACACTCCACATCAATCCACAATCACCCACTCACTCTCCACATCAATCCACAATCACCCACTCACACTCCACATCAATCCACACTCACCCACCCACACACCCTCCACATCAATCCACAATCACCCACTCATACTCCACATCAATCCACAATCACCCACTCACACTCCACATCAATCCACAATCACCCACTCACACTCCACATCAATCCACAATCACCCACTCACTCTCCACATCAATCCACAATCACCCACTCACTCTCCACATCAATCCACAATCACCCACTCACACTCCACATCAATCCACAATCACCCACTCACACTCCACATCAATCCACAATCACCCACTCACACTCCACATCAATCCACAATCACCCACTCACACTCCATCCACATCAATCCACAATCACCCACTCATACTCCACATCAATCCACAACCACCCACTCACACTCCACATCAATCCACAATCACACACTCACACTCCACATCGATCCACAATCACCCACTCACTCTCCACATCAATCCACAACCACCCACTCACACTCCACATCAATCCACAACCACCCACTCACACTCCACATCAATCCACAATCACCCACTCACACTCCACATCAATCCACAATCACCCACTCACACTCCACATCAATCAACAATCCCCCACTCACACTCCATCCACATCAATCCACAACCACCCACTCACACTCCACATCAATCCACAATCACCACATCTTACTCCACATCAATCCACAAATCACTCTCACTCACTCTCCACATCTATCCACACGCAACCCACTCACACTCCACATCAATCCACAACCACCCACTCACACTCCACATCAATCCACAATCCCCCACTCACACTCCATCCACATCAATCCACAACCACCCACTCACACTCCACATCAATCCACAATCCCCCACTCACACTCCATCCACATCAATCCACAATCACCCACTCACACTCCACATCAATCCACAATCACCCACTCACACTCCACATCAATCCACAATCACCCACTCACACTCCACATCAATCCACAATCACCCACTCACACTCCACATCAATCCACAATCACCCACTCACACTCCACATCAATCCACAATCACCCACTCACTCTCCACATCAATCCACAATCACCCACTCACACTCCACATCAATCCACAACCACCCACTCACACTCCACATCAATCCACAATCACCCACTCACACTCCACATCAATCCACAATCACCCACTCACACTCCACATCAATCCACAATCACCCACTCATACTCCACATCAATCCACAATCACCCACTCACTCTCCACATCAATCCACAATCACCCACTCACACTCCACATCAATCCACAATCACCCACTCACTCTCCACATCAATCCACAACCACCCACTCACACTCCATCCACATCAATCCACAACCACCCACTCACACTCCATCCACATCAATCCACAACCACCCACTCACACTCCACATCAATCCACAACCACCCACTCACACTCCACATCAATCCACAATCACCCACTCACACTCCATCCACATCAATCCACAACCACCCACTCACACTCCACATCAATCCACAATCACCCACTCACACTCCATCCACATCAATCCACAATCACCCACTCATACTCCACATCAATCCACAATCACCCACTCACACTCCACATCAATCCACAATCACCCACTCACACTCCACATCAATCCACAATCACCCACTCACTCTCCACATCAATCCACAATCACCCACTCACTCTCCACATCAATCCACAATCACCCACTCACACTCCACATCAATCCACAATCACCCACTCACACTCCACATCAATCCACAATCACCCACTCACACTCCACATCAATCCACAATCACCCACTCACACTCCACATCAATCCACAATCACCCACTCACACTCCACATCAATCCACAATCACCCACTCACACTCCCCATCAATCCACACTCACCCACTCACTCCACAATCAATCCACAATCACCCACAATCACCACCATCACACACACTCCGCATCAATCCACAATCACCCACTCACACTCCACAATCACCCACTCACACTCCACATCAATCCACAATCACCCACTCACACTCCACATCAATCCACAATCACCCACTCACACTCCACATCAATCCACAATCACCCACTCACACTCCACATCAATCCACAATCACCCACTCACACTCCACATCAATCCACAACCACCCACTCACACTCCACATCAGTCCACAATCAACTGCATCCTCCCTTGCATTGAGAATAGAAAACTGGTTATCATTTCAATTATAAGTGTAATGACCACAAGTGTTCTATGTTAGCGCCATCGTGAACACTGCTGGAGGTCGGTTAATAACTTGATATTAATTACACCTGAATTAGTGGGTGATTAGGGGGGAGGGGGAGGGTGGGGTAGGGGGGGTGATGATGATGAGGGGGTAGGGTGGGGGAGGTGGGGGTGTGAGAATGATGAGGGGGTTGGGTGACGGGAGGAGGGGAGGAAGAGGGGGTGGGGTGAGGGGAGGAGGAGAGGAAGAGGGGGTGGGGTGAGGGGAGGAAGAGGGGGTGGGGTGGGGTGGGGTGATGATGGTGAGGGGGTAGGGTGGGGGAGGAGGGGAGGAAGGGAGGAAGAGGGGGTGGGGTGAGGGGAGGAGGGGAGGAAGAGTGGGTGGGGTTAGGGGAGGAGGGGAGGAAGAGGGGGTGGGGTGAGGGGAGGAGGGGATGAAGAGGGGGTGGGGTGAGGGGAGGAGGGGATGAAGAGGGGGTGGGGTGAGGGGAGGAGGGGATGAAGAGGGGGTGGGGTGAGGGAAGGAGGGGAGGAAGAGGGGGAGTCAGGTGGTGTGATGTTTGAGGTGGGTTGCTGGGCTAAGATGGAGGAGGTGGGGGAGGAGTGAGAGGAGGGGGAATGGGAAGGGGGTGGAGGAAGAGGGGGAGGAAGGGAAGGAGGTGGGAGAGGAACAAGAGGAGGAGGAGGAGGAGGAGAAAGGGAAGGTTAAGAAGATGGAGCGAGGAGAAGATAGAGGGAAGAGAAGAAGAAAATGTGGGGAAGAAAGGAAAAGAGATAAGAAAAAGGGAAAGAACGAAGAGAAAAAAACACCAAAAATGGCGATACAGTGAGTAAAAAAGTCGAG
>NW_028234412.1:39982735-39995235 GCF_977035675.1 Penaeus japonicus
CATATGTAAATATAATAATAAAAAAAGAAAAATAAATAAATGGGTGATTTTTTTTCCCCAAATGAATTTGTTACTTGAACCTAAATTGAACTCAATTGTGTTTTATTATGTAGACAACATGTTGCATAACTTTTGTGATATATTCCATTACATTGACGGCACATTGCACTAAACTTAGGATCATGCGGACAGCTTATTGCATGGCATTGCAATGACAAAGATCACACTGCACGCCTCATTACGGAGATAATTTGATACGTTGCAAATTACAATGATATCATTATCATTTTTCTTATTCTTATTTTCATTCATATCATTATTTTCAATCGTCGTTATCATTATTGTTATCATTATCATCATCATCATTTTCATTATCATCCCTGTCATTACCAATATCATTATTATCGTTATCATTGTTATTATTATCATTATTCTATTATTACTATCATTATTATTTTTCAATCATTTTTTGTTATCATCATTATTATTTTCATATCATTGTTATTATTTCTGTTATCTTTATTCATACAATTATTGTTTTCGTTCGCATTCTTCTCCTTATCATTTTCATATATATATATATATATATATATATATATATATATATATATATATATATATATATATATATATATGTATATATATATATATATACATATATATATATATATATATATATATATATATATATATATATACATATATATATTATATATATATATATATATATATATATATATATATATATGTATGTATGTATTCTCATATTGTTCTTTTTTTCCCTTCTTATCATTTATATTATCATTACCATTATGATGATATTGTCATTATTCTGATATTTTTCATTATTTTCATTACCATTGTGATTTTTATCATTTTTGTTTTTGTTGCCTTTATTATCATCCTTATTTTTCAAGTTCTTTGTTACGTAATGTGCAATGTAATTATCATCAATTTTGTTTTGCGTGATGCAACGTGCCTCTGTATTGCATGGACAGTGCAAAGGGTCTCCTGTGTTATGTTATGTGATGTTATGCGTTGTTCATGCAATGTTGTTAGAAGTTATGTGATTTGCTGTCTGTGATATAGCGTGAAATATAATACAATGTCATTGTAATTTGCAAGGTATCGAATTATCTCCGTAATGACGCGTGCAGTGTGATGTTTGTCATTGCAATGCCATGCAATAAGCTGTCCGCATGATCCTAAGTTTAGTGCAATGTGCCGTCAATGTAATGGAATATATCACAAAAGTTATGCAACATGTTGTCTACATAATAAAACACAACTTCTTTGAGGTCAAGCAAGAAATTCATCATCATCATCACCACCACCATCATCTTGATAACCATCATCATCATCACCACCACCATCATCTTGATAACCATCATCATCACCACCACCATCATCTTCATAATCATCATCACCATCATCCTCTTGATAATCACCACCATCACCACCACCATCATCATCACTATTATCATCCTATTACCATCGCACATTCTGTACATATATAAAACTTTGCCCTTTCTTCTCACTTGTCTCTGTGGTGAAGTGGTCACCACGATCGCCTCTCAAGGTGAAGGACTCGGGTTCGATCCCCGGCAGAGGCTAATGTATATATATATGTAATTTATATACACGTTTAGCATTTTTATTGTTGGTATTTTGATGGTTATTATCTTTATCATTATTGTTATTGCTGTTATCATTAAGATTTTTATTGTTATCATATCTTTTTGTGGTTGTTATTATTGTTATTGTTTATGTTTGCATCATTATGACTGATATAATCATTATTTCTTTCATCTTTTTTATTATCATTATTATCACTATTGTTGTCGTTATCATTACCATCATCATTATTATCATTACTTTCATTACAGTCATTGTTATCATCATTACATCGTCATTATCATTATTGCTATTATCATCATTAATATCATTACCATCGTAATTTTCAGTATTGTTATCATCATTAACATCATTATCATCGTTAATATCATTATTCTTATTATCATCTTTGATATCATTATCTTTACCATTACTATTCTTATTATCCTTATCATTATTATCATTGTTGTTATCATTATCATTATTACTGTTGTTATTATCATTATGTTATTGACAGTATTATCATTGTCATTATTGTTATCACGGTTATCATTATTTGTTATTATCATCATTGTTATTATTATCATTATAATCATCAGTCTTATTATTACTCTTATCATTATCGTCATTATTATTTCTGTCATTATTATTATCATTATCATTATCATCATTTTCTTTACCATCCCTTCATCACCAATATCATTATTGTCGTTATCATTGTTATTATCTTTATCATTATCATTAATATTGTTATCATTAAGATCATTATTATTGTCATTATTGTAATAATAACTATTACTAAAGCTATTGGTATCATTATCGTTATCATCCTAATCATCATTGTTATTGCTTTTGTTTTTTTCTATAGGTTTTTATCAACATTATTGTTTTTGTCTTTGTTATGATGATTTTCATTCTCATCATTATAATCCTTTATTATTACTATTTTACTATTATTGTTGTTGTCATTAATATCATTATCGTCATCATCATTATCATGATAATGATAAAGATTATCATAAAACTTTTATTATTTCTATCACCATTATCATTTCTGTTATTATTATTGTTGTTGTTATTATTGTTGTTTTTATTTTTGTTGTTGTTATTATTGTTATTATTATTATCATTATTATGTTATTATTATCATCATTATTATTATTGATATATTTTGTACCATCATTCTCTCAGTCATTTTCGTATCATCGTTATTGTTCGCTTTCCTCTCCTTATCAATTTCATCTCTCTCTCTCTCTCTCTCTCTCTCTCTCTCTCTCTCTCTCTCTCTCTCTCTCTCTCTCTTTATCTCTCTCTCTCTCTCTCTCTCTCTCTCTCTCTCTCTCTCTCTCTCTCTTTCTCTCTCTCTCTCTCTCTCTCTCTCTCTCTCTCTCTCTCTCTCTCTCTCTCTATATATATATATATATATATATATATATATATATATATATATATATTCTTATTGTTGTGCTTTTTTCTTCTCCTTTTTCTTCTTATTTATATTATCATTATGATGATGATAGTGATTGTTATTATTTCCGCTATTATGATCATTTTCATTATTTTCATCATTATTATTTTTTGTTGTTGTTGTTGTTGTTATAATCATCATTTTGATATTTTTCTATTATCGTCATTGCTATCATTATCATTATCCTAATTTTTGTTATTTATCATTACCCTTAAAACCTTTTTTATTGTTATTATTACTATTATCATTACAATTATTATCATTACTATCAATACTATTCTTGTTATATCTATCCTCACACTTGTCATTATTATATCATTATCATTATTGCTATAATCATCCTTTCGTTTATCAGTACAGAGGCATTGATATCAATATTTTTTTCATAATTCTTCGTTGTTAATATGATTTTATATTGAAGGTAATTAAATATTTTCTTCAACATCATTAATGTTATTATCATTATTATCTTTATTATCATAATTATCATTATTATCTTTATTATCATAATTATCATTATTATCTTTATTATCATAATTATCATTATTATCTTTATTATCATAATTATCATTATTATCTTTATTATCATAATTATCATTATTATCTTTATTATCATAATAATCACTATCGTCATTTTCATCATTAATATCAGTCTTATTTCGAACAATACTAAGTGCACTGTTATAGTTAACGGACACGAAACATTATGAAACTTCAATTACAAAATGACAACTATGACAGGGATGATGGCAGCATATGACAGTATCTCTCTTATCATCATTATCATCATAATTATCATCGTTATCTATGCACTTCTTTCCGAATTGAAGAAAAATATATAATTGTCAGTTCTATCATAACTAGATTATATTTTTCAAGTTCTTTGTTACGTAATGGCCAATGTAATTATTATCAATTTTGTCTTGCGTGATGCAACGTGCCTCTGTATTGCATGGACAGTGCAAAGGGTCTCCCGTGTTATGTTATGTGATGTTATGCGTTGTTCATGCAATGTTATTAGATGTTATGTGGTTTGCTGTCTGTGATATAGCGTGAAATATAATACAATGTCATTGTAATTTGCAACGTATTGAATTATCTCCGTAATGACGCGTGCAGTGTGATCTTTGTCATTGCAATGCCATGCAATAAGCTGTCCGCATGATCCTAAGTTTAGTGCAATGTGCCGTCAATGTAATGGAATATATCACAAAAGTGCTGCAACATGTTGTCTACATAATAAAACACAATTGCTTTGAGTTCAAGTAAGAAAATCATCATCATCATCACCACCATCATCATCATCATCACCACCATCATCATCACTGTTATCATCATATTATCACTGCATCATAAACATCATTATCTTCATCACCACCGCCACCACCATCATCATCATCACCATAATCCTTATCACCATCATCACCACTATCATCATCACTGTTATCATCACATTACATCGCACATTCTCTACATATATAAAACTTTGCCCTTTCTTCTCATTTGTCTCTGTGGTGAAGTGGTCACCACGATCGCCTGTCGAGGTGGTAGACTCGGGTTCGATCGCCAGCAATTTTGGCATTTTTATTGTTGGTATTTTGATGGTTATTATCTTTATTATTATTGTTATTGCTGTTATCATTAAGATCATTGTTATTGCTTATGTTTGCATCATTATGACTAATATCATCATTATTTCTTTCATAATTTTATCATCATCATCATTACAATTGTTATAATTAATATCATCTTTATTATCATTACTTTCATTACATTATCATCATTATCGTCATTATCATCATTGTTATTATCATCATTAATATTATTGTCATTATAATTATTGTTATCATCATTAATGTCATTATCATCGTCAATATTATCATTGTTATTATCATCATTAATATCATTATAATCATAATTATCTTTATTGCTATTATTATCATCAATATCATTATAATCCTTGTTATCATCATCATTAATACCATTAACGTCATCATTTTCATTATCGTTATTATCAATATTAATATCGTTATCATTACCATTACTATTCTTATTGTTGTTGTTATCATTATCACTGTCATAGTCGTTATTATAATTATTATTAATATATTAATTATCATTATCATCATTATTACCATTATTATAATTTTCATCTTTATCCTCGTTATCATTATTATCATTATCATCATTATTATTACTGTTGTTATTATCATCATTATTATTGACATTATTATCATTGTTATCATTATTGTTATTACTGTTATTGTGTTATTATCATCATTGTAATTATTATTACTATCATTATCATTCTTCTTATTCTTATTTTCATATTTCATACGATATTGGTCATAATGATGTAAACATAAACAATAACAATCATAATAACAACCACAAAAAATGATAACAAAAATAATCTTAATGATAGCAGCAATAACAATAATAATAATGATAATGATAATAACAGTAATAACCATCAAAATGATAAAAGTGTAAATACGTTATACAGAAATTAGCGTCTGCCGGGGATCGAACCCGAGTCAACCACCACGACAGGCGATCGTGGTGACCACTTCACCACAGAGACAAGTGAGAAGAAAGGGCAAAGTTTTTTATTTGTATAGAATGTACGATGGCAATGTGATGATAATAGTGATGGTGATGGTAGTGGTGGTGGTGGTGATGATGAAGATAATGATGATTATGATGCAGTGATAATATGATGATAACTGTGATGATGATGATGATGATGATGATGGTGGTGGTGGTGGTGATGATGATGATGAATTTCTTACTTGAACTCAAAGCAATTGT
Source organism: Penaeus japonicus (assembly GCF_977035675.1). Classification (NCBI taxonomy): domain Eukaryota; kingdom Metazoa; phylum Arthropoda; class Malacostraca; order Decapoda; family Penaeidae; genus Penaeus; species Penaeus japonicus. Next base: position 39,988,629 of record NW_028234412.1, read on the forward strand.
GTTTTATTATGTAGACAACATGTCACAGCACTTTTGTGATATATTCCATTACATTGACAGCACATGCACTAAACTTAGGATCATGCACACAGCTTATTGCATGGCATTGCAATGACAAAGATCACACTGCACGCGTCATTACGGAGATAATTCAATACGTTGCAAATTACAATGACATTGTATTACATTTCGCGCTATATCACAGACAGCAAATCACATAACTTCTAATAACATTTCATGAACAACGCATAACATCACATAACATAACACGGGAGACCCTTTGCACTGTCCATGCAATACAGAGGCACGTTGCATCACGCAAGACAAAATTGATAATAATTAAATGGCCATTACGTAACAAAGAACTTGAAAAATATAATCCAGTTATGACAGAGCTGCCAATTATCCCTTTTCTTCAATTCGGAAAGAAGTACATAGATAACGATGATAATTGTGATAATAATGATGATAAGAAACCTGCTGTCATATGCTGCTATCATCCCTGTCATAGTTGTCATTTTGCAATCTAAGTTTCGTGTCTGATTAACTATAACAGTGCATTTAGTGTTGTTCAAAATAAGGCTGATATTAATGATGATGGTTTGATAATAAAGATAATAATGATAATACCATTAAGGATGTTGAAGAAAATGTCCAATTACCTTCAATATAAAATCATATTGATAACGATGAATTATTAAAAAATATTAATAACAATGTCTCTGCATGGATCAACAAAAGAATAATTATAGCAATAATGATAATGATATAATAATGACAAGTGTGAGGATAAATATAACAAGAAGAGTATTGATAGTAATGATAATAATGGTAATGATATCAGTAATAATAACAATAAAAAAGGTTTGAAGGATGATGATAAATGACAATGATTACGAAATGATAATGATAGCAATGACGATTGGTAATGATAACAGCAACAATGAAAATAGAAATGGTAATGATAATAATATTAATGACAATAATAACCATGATAATAATAACAATAATGAAAATGATGATGATAATGATGATAACAATAGTGATAATGACTAAATAATTATATCATTAATTGATTATTAATTAATTAATTAATAATGATTATCATCATTATGAATTATGACAATAACAACAAGAAAAACAAAATTAATAAAAATAATAATGATGAAAATAATGAAAATGATCATAATAGCGGTAATAATAACAATTACTATCATCATCATAATGGTAATTATAATATAGATAATGATAAGAAGGAGAAGAAAAAAGAACGACAATAAGAATATATATATATATATATATATATATATATATGTATATATATATATATATATATATATATATATATATAGAGAGAGAGAGAGAGAGAGAGAGAGAGAGAGAGAGAGAGAGAGAGAGAGAGACATAAACAGAGAGAGAGAGAGAGAGAGAGAGAGAGAGAGAGTGAGTGAAAGAGAGAGAGAGAGAGAGAGAGAGAGAGAGAGAGAGAGAGAGAGAGAGAGAGAGAGAGAGAGATGAAAATGATAAGGAGAGGAATGTGAACAATAACGATGATACGAAAATGATTAAAAGAATGATGGTATAAAATATATAATAATTATGATGATAATAATAACAGTATAATGATAATGATAATAACAATAATAACAACAACAATAATAATGATAATAACAATAATAATAACAGAAAATGATAATGATAATAGTACTAATAAAACTTGAATTATAATTTTTATCATTATCATGATAATAATGATGACGATAATGATATTGATGATGACAATAATGATAGTTATAGTAATAATGATACAGATAATAATAATTATCTAAAAAAGGATTATAATGCTGAGAATGAAAATCATCATAACAAAAGATAGAAACAATAATCTTAATGAAAAAAAAAAAAAAATACACAGAAAAAAAACAATAATACTGATGATTAGGATAATAATGATAATGATACCAATAGCTTTAGTAATAGTAATGATATAAATAATGATGATGAAGATAACAATATTAAAGATAATGGTAATGATAACGATGATAATGATATTTGTATTGCCAAGGATGATAGTGAAAATGATGATAATGATAACAATAATGACAATAATGGTAATGACGATAATGATAATGATACCAATAAGAATAAGGATAAGAGGAATGATAATGATGATAATTATAATAACAGTGATAATGATAACAAATAATAATAGTCGTAATAACAATATTGATAACATCGGTAATAATGTCAATAATATGATGATAATAACAACAGTAATAATGATAATGATAATAACAATGATGATAATGATAACGATAATAAGAATAGTAAAGGTAAAGATAATGATATCAGTGATGATGATAACAACAATGATATTGACGATGATAATGATGATGATGAGGATGATGATAATAATACTGAAAATTACGATGATAATGATATAAATGATGATAATAGCAATAATGATAATGACGATGTAAAGATGATAACAATGACTGTTAATGACTGTAATGAAAGTAATGATAATAATGATGATAATAATAATAACGAAAAAAATGGTGATAATAGTGATAAAAAATGATGAGAGAAATAATGATAATATCAGTCATAATGATGTAAACAACAATAACAATAATAACCACAGAAAGATATGATAACAATAATAATCTGAATGATAACAGCAATAACAATAATTATAATAATGATAATGATAATAACAGTAATAATCATCAAAATACCAACAAAGAAAATGCTAAAAGTTTATATATATTAATTTTATCTTTTCTCAGCCTCTGCCGGGGATCGAACCCGAGTCTACCACCTCGACAGGCGATCGTGGTGACCACTTCACCACAGAGACAAGTGAGAAGAAAGGGAAAAGTTTTATATATGTAGAGAATGTGCGATGGTAATGTGATGATAACAGTGATGATGATAGTGGTGATGATGGTGGTGGTGGTGTTTATGATGATGGTGATGATGATGATGATGGTGTTGGTGGTGGGAATGATAATGATGATGATGGTGGTGGTGATGATGATGGTGAGGATGATGATGATGATGGTGGTGGGGATGATAATGATGATGATGGTGGTGGTGGTGGTGATAATGATGATGGTGATGATGATGATGGTGGTGGGGATGATAATGATGATGATGGTGGTGGTGATAATGATGATGGTGGTGGTGGTGATGATGATGATGATGATTTTCTTACTTGAACTCAAAGCAATTGTGTTTTGTTATGTAGACAACATGTTGCAGCACTTTTGTGATATATTCCATTACATTGACGGCACATTGCACTAAACTTAGGATCATGCGGACAGCTTATTGCATGGCATTGCAATGACAAAGATCACACTGCACGCGTCATTACGGAGATAATTCAATACGTTGCAAATTGCAATGACAAAATTGATAATAATTACATTGCACATTACGTAACAAAGAACTTGAAAAATATAATCCAGTTATGATAGAACTGACAATTATATATATATATATATATATATATATATATATATATATATATATATATATATATATATTTTCAATTCGGAAAGAAGTACATAGATAACGATGATAATTGTGATGATAATGATGATAAGAGAGAAACTGTCATATATTGCAATCATCCCTGTCATAGTTGTCATTTTGTAATTGAAGTTTCATAATGTTTCGTGTCCGATTAACTATAACAGTTCACTTAGTATTGTTCGAAATAAGACTGATATTAATGATGAAATAGTGATTATTATGATAATAAAGATAATAATGATTATTATGATAATAAAGATAATAATTATAATGACATTAATGATGCTGAAGAAAATATCAAATTACCTTCAATATAAAATCATATTTTTAACGAATAATTTTGAAAAAAAATATTAACATCAATGTCTCTATACTTATCAACGAAAGAATAATTATTGCAAAAATGATAATGACAAGTGTGAGGATAGATATAACAAGAAGAGTATTGATAATTATAATAATGGTAATAGTAATAGTAATAATAACAATAAAAAAGGTTTTAAGGATAATGATAAATGACAATAATTACGAAAATGATAATGATAGCAATGGCGATAATAGAAACAATATCAAAATGATGATAACAACAACAAGGAAAACAAAATTAATCAAAATGATAATGATGAAAATAATGAAAATGAACATAATACCGGTAATAATAACAATTACTATCATCATGATAATGGTAATAATAATATAAATAAGAAGAAGAAGTAGAAAAAAAGAACAACAATAAGAATAGATAGATAGATATATTGATAGATAGATAGATAGATAGATATATTGATAGATAGATAGATAGATAGATATATTGATAGATAGATAGATAGATAGATTTATTGATAGATAGATAGATAGATATATTGATAGATAGATAGATAGATAGATATATTGATAGATAGATAGATAGATAATATATTGATAGATAGATAGATAGATAGATATATTGATAGATAGATAGATAGATAGATAGATATATTGATAGATAGATAGATAGATAGATATATTGATAGATAGATAGATAGATAATATATTGATAGATAGATAGATAGATAGATATATTGATAGATAGATAGATAGATATATTGATAGATAGATAGATAGATAGATATATTGATAGATAGATAGATAGATAGATATATTGATAGATAGATAGATAGATATATTGATAGATAGATAGATATATAGATAGATAGATAGATATTTTGATAGATAGATAGATAGATAGATATATTGATAGATAGATAGATAGATAGATAGATATATTGATAGAGAGATAGATAGATAGATATATTGATAGATAGATAGATATATAGATAGATAGATAGATAGATAGATAGATAGATATATTGATAGATAGATAGATAGATAGATATATTGATAGATAGATAGATAGATATATTGATAGATAGATAGATAGATAGATATATTGATAGATAGATAGATAGATGGATAGATTGATAGATAGATAGATAGATAGATAATATATTGATAGATAGATAGATAGATAGATATATTGATAGATAGATAGATATATATATAGATAGATAGATAGATAGATAGATAGATAGATATATTGATAGATAGATAGATAGATAATATATTGATAGATAGATAGATAGATAGATATATTGATAGATAGATAGATAGATAGATATATTGATAGATAGATAGATAGATAGATATATTGATAGATAGATAGATAGATAGATATATTGATAGATAGATAGATAGATAGATAACATATTGATAGATTGTAGAGATATTATTGATAGATAGATAGATAGATAGATATATTGATAGATAGATAGATAGATAGATATATTGATAGATAGATAGATAGATAGATATATTGATAGATAGATAGATAGATAGATATATTGATAGATAGATAGATAGATAGATATATTGATAGATAGATAGATAGATAGATATATTGATAGATAGATAGATAGATAGATATATTGATAGATAGATAGATAGATAGATAGATAGATAGATAGATAGATAGATAGATAGATAGATATATTGATAGATAGATAGATAGATATATTGATAGATAGATAGATAGATAGATATATTGATAGATAGATAGATAGATAGATATATTGATAGATAGATAGATAGATAGATATATTGATAGATAGATAGATAGATAGATAATATATTGATAGATAGATAGATAGATAGATATATTGATAGATAGATAGATAGATAGATATATTGATAGATAGATAGATAGATAGATATATTGATAGATAGATAGATAGATAGATATATTGATAGATAGATAAATAGATAGATATATTGATAGATAGATAGATAGATAGATATATTGATAGATAGATAGATAGATATGCTGATAGATAGATAGATAGATAGAGAGAGATATAGATAGATAGATTGATAGATAGATAGATTGATAGATTGATAGATAGATAGATAGATTAATAGATAGATAGATAGATTGATAGATAGATAGATAGATAGATTAATAGATAGATAGATTGATAGATAGATAGATAGATTGATAGATAGATAGATAGATAGATAGATAGATAGATAGATAGATTGATAGATAGATTGAGAAATAGATAGATAGATAGATAGATAGACAGATAAATTGATAGATAGATAGATAGATAGATTGATAGATAGATAGATAGATAGATAGATAGATAGATAGATAGATTGATTGATAGATAGATAGATTAATTGATTGATTGATAGATAGATAGATAGATAGATAGATAGATTGATTGATAGATAGATAGATAGATAGATATATTGATAGATAGATAGATTGATAGATAGATAGATAGATTAATAGATAGATAGATAGATTGATAGATAGATAGATAGATAGATTAATAGATAGATAGATTGATAGATAGATAGATAGATTGATAGATAGATAGATAGATAGATAGATAGATAGATAGATAGATTGATAGATAGATTGAGAAATAGATAGATAGATAGATAGATAGACAGATAAATTGATAGATAGATAGATAGATAGATTGATAGATAGATAGATAGATAGATAGATAGATAGATAGATAGA
>NW_028234412.1:40005235-40010235 GCF_977035675.1 Penaeus japonicus
TCGACTCATCAGAAATTGAATCAACTTTATTAATGCTACTAACATTGTCTCTGGTTATTGATGTAATTATAAATTTTAGCTATCCTATTTTATTTCGCTTATATAAAAGTCCTATTAACTTTATTATCATAATTTTGGCATTAGTTTTCATATTGTTGTTATCGTCATTTATACAATCTGTATCACCTATGTTATTGTTGTCATTAATATTATGTATATATATATATATATATATATATATATATATATATATATATATATATATATTTATATATATATATATGTATATATATATATATATATATATATATATATATATTGTTACCATTGTATTAAGATTATTATCAATAACAGCAATATTATTTTCCTCAATAATATTCTATCTATCCCGAAAAATTACACAATTTTAGTTAGTATAGAAACCAGAACACAAAGACAAATTCTCAATTCATTTTGCAAAGTAACAATTTCAACAAGAGAACACATATCGACAGACATAAAACACGAAAAAAAACTGTTAGATTATTGTACTGATATGTAATAAAAAGTGATCAATCCGTTTTTGTTTTTTTTATTACGATTTACGCTATCGCTCCGGATAGACAAACTCACTAATATAGAAATACTTTTACTTAAGAAAGATTTGAATTATCATAATTATTATAGCGTATACTGAACTCGCTTTATAATTCCGCTTAACAGAGCCATTATTCGCATAAATATATTCTATATTTTCTTCTCTTTCTCTCATTCATTGTCTCTTCTCTTTCTCTCATTCTCTCATTCATTGTCTCTTTCTCTCATTCTCTCATTCTCTCATTCATTGTCTCTTTCTCTCATTCTCTCATTCTCTCATTCATTGTCTCTTTCTCTTTCTCTCATTCTCTCATTCTCATTCTCTCATTCTCATTCCCTCATTCTCATTCTCTCATTCTCATTCTCTTATTCATTCTTCTCATTATTTAGTGACGATGTCTGTCCGATCATTTTATGGCGTAAGTTCAGCGCCGGCGTATTTTCTCCGACGCCGGTCTGTTCACGGTCTGTTCAGTTCTTCTGCTGTTATTATCATTATTATTATCATTATTATTATTACTCTTATTATTATTGTTGTTGTTGTTGTTGTTGTGTTATTATTTTCGTTGTTGTTGTTATCATCATTATCATTACTGGTATTTTCGTTATCATTATTATTACTATTATCTTTATCGTAATTATTATTATATTTATCCTAATTATTATAATTGTTATCATTATTGTTATTATTATTATTAGCATTATTATTATTATTATTTTCATTACTATTATTATTATCATTATTATTATTATCATTATCGTTATTATCATTATTATTATTACTAATATCATTATTATTGTTATTGTTATTATCATTATTATTATTATTATAAATATTATTATTATTATTATTATTATTATTATTATCATTATTATTATTGTTATTATTATCAATATTATTATCATTAGTATTACTATCATTTTATCATTATTATAATCATTATCATTAGCATCGCCGTTGTTATTTTCATCATCACTGTTATTATCATTATTTTACTTATTATTATTAATATCATCATAGCTATAATTGATATTATCATGATTGATATTATCATTTTTATTGTTATCATCATTTTTATTACCATCATCACTATTTCATCATATTTATTATTTGATCAGTATCATTACTATTATCACAGCCATCATTATCATTAACATCAATAGTTAATTATTATCATCATTACCATAATCATTATAATCATTATTAATATTATCATCATTATTTTATTATTATTATTATTATTAAGATTATGATTGTTCCCGATATTACTTTTATCATTATCTTTATCCTTAGTGTCATAATTATCATCATTTTTCATGTTGTTGTTCATTTTGTTATCATTATCTTTCTCTTATTCGTACCAATATTATTATCATAATAATCAGTTATATTAAAACTATTATCTTTATTCTGTTTCTATTTGTTATTGTTATATTATCATTATCATCGACACTTATTTGTATCATTATTTTTTTTTATCATTATTATTTTATTATCATTATCATTATTATCATTATTATCATAATCATTATCCTCAAATCGGTTTTATTAGAATTATCAGCATTTATTACTATTATTATTATCATTACAATCATCATTATCATTATCAGCATTAATATTATTAGCATCATTTCCATTATTTTTGTCGTTATCACTATGTCTTTATCATTATTATTATCATCCTTCTTATTATTATCATCATTATCTTTGTTTTTCACTTTTATAATATCATCATTATTATAACTCTTTCCATTATAATTATCACTATAATCATTATCATTATCATTATCATCATTATTACAATGTATTACAAATTAATGTGCTAATGTTCTGACGATAATGGTAATGAAAATGACAATGATGATGAAAATAAAAACAATGATAATAAAGGAAAAATAATAATGATAAAAATAGGAACAAACAAACAAAAAAAATAATAATGATAACAATAACAATAATAATAATGATGATGACACAGATGATAGAAATGACAGTAACAATATTGATAGTTTTGATAACAATAATATAATCATTATTATCATTATCACTATTATAGTTATAATTATCAATGTTACTATCAACATTATAATTGTCTATAATCTTACTACCATTATTATCATTATCATTATCGTCATTAACATTATCATGATCATTATAAATATCATTATTATCACTATCGTCACTAGTATTAATATTATCATCAGAATCATTATAATGATAACAATTATAACGTTTATATTAATAATGATAGTAATACTAATAACGATAATAATAATAATAATAATAATAATAATAATAATAATGATAATAATAATAATAATGATAATGATAATAATAATGATAATGATAACAATTATAATAATAATAATAATAATAATAAGGATAATAATAATGATATTAATGATAGTTATGATGATACTAATAACGATAATAATAATATTGAAAATAATAATAACAATAATACTGATAATGATAATAGTAATAATGATAATAATAATTATTATGATAATAATAATAACTATAATAATAATAATATTAATAATAATAGTAACAATAATAATAATAATAATATTAATATTGATAATACTAATAATAACGATAATGATGATGATAACAATATCAATAATGTTATGATCATAATAATAACAATGATGATAATGTTGTAACCATGATAATGATAATAGTAATAAAAGTAAGGATGATAGTAATAATCATAATAATAATAAAAGTAATAGTAATAACAGTAATGATAACAGTAATGAAAATGATAATAGTAATAATGACGATAACATTGATGATATTGATGATAATAATAATGATAATGATACTACTACTACTACTACTACTACTACTAATAATAATAATAATAATAATAATAATGATAATAATAATAATAATGATGATAATAATAATAATAATAATGATAATAATAATAATGATGATTATTATGATTATGATGATGATAATAATAATAATAATGATAGTAATAATAATAATAATGATAATAATAATAATGATAATAATAATGATAATAATGATGATAGTAATAATGATGATGATGATAACAACAATTATAATGATAATAATAATGATAATAATAATAATAATATTGATGATAATAACGATGATGATAGTAGTGATAACAACAACAACAACATCAACAACAACAATAGTAATAATAATGATAATAATAATAATAATGATAATAATGATAATGATAATAATAATAATGATAATAATAAACAATAGTAATAATAATAACAATGATAATTATGGTAATAATAATAATAATAATAATAATAATAATAATAATGATTATAATAATAACAATAATGATAATATTAATGATAACAATAAAAATAATAATGATAATAATAATGATAATTATCATTATTGTTATTAATAATAATGATAACAATGATAATGATAAAAATGGTGATAGTAATAGCATCAAAATGATTATAATAATAATGATAAAGGTAATAAGAATAATAATGATAATGATAATTGTGGTAATAAGAATAATAATAGCAGTAATAATAATAATAATAGTAATAATAATTATGATAATAATAATAATAATAATAATAATAATAATGATAATAATAATAATAATAATAATAATAATAATAATAATAATAATGATAGTAATAATAATAATAATAATAATAATAATAATAATAATAATAATAATAATAATGATAATAATAATAATAGTAATAATAATAATGATGATGATAATGATAATAATAATAATAACAATAATAATAATAATAATAATAATAATAATAATAATGATAAGGATGATAATAATTATAATAGTGATAACAATAACAATAATGATAATAGTAGAAATAATAATGATAATAATAATAATAATAACAATAATAATAATGATAATAATAATAATAATAACAATAATAATAATGATAATGATAATAATAACAACAATAACAATGATATGATAAAAGTAAATATAATAATGATAATGAAAACAATGATAATAACATGTAATGATAATAGCAATTATAATAATGATGATAGTGATAACAGTAATAATAATAATGATATAAAGATCAATAAGATAACAATAATAACAAAGATAACATTATTAATAAAACTACGGAATAACATTAACTACATATGATAGTCATAGAACTTACATATACCACTACTACTAAAATTACTATTACTACCACCAATAAAACCAATGACAAAAATATTAGTTGTGATCAAGGTAACACCAACTATTAATAACAATTATCAAATTAAAGATCTTAATCATAACAACAAAAAAATTAATTCTAAAACCGGCGAATACAGAATAATAAACATCAGTGATAATAAAGATCTAATACCTGATAGTAAATACAGAATAAAAAATAAGAAAATACAATTATTTATACCGACAGTATAATCATTA
>NW_028234412.1:40032735-40035235 GCF_977035675.1 Penaeus japonicus
GTTATTGGCAATAATCGCTAAAATAAAGAGAAGGAAAATTGGTAGTAGGCAACTCTAGATTCCAGAGACTATGTTACCTGTTGTTGTTTTTATGTCTATTTTTTATTTTGTCTTTTGTGTGTGTTTTTTTTTCGAACGATAAGACCAACACACACAAGCACACACGCACAGACACAACCCACAAACAAACAAACACACAAACAAAAACAAGAACACGTAAAAACACACACAAACACATACACACGCACATACACACACACATAAATGTCCACATATGCGGAAAAAAACTAACACATAGATAAGGAGACAGGAGGAAGGAAGAGGGCAAGGTGTGGGAGGGGGAGGGAGAGGGGGAGGGAGAAAGGGGATAACGGAGCTATGTGGAGAGGGGGAGAGGAGGAAGAACGGGGGGAGGGGGAGGGGGAGGGGGAGGAAGAGAGGGGATAACGGAGCTATGTGGAGAGGAGGAGAGGAGGAAGAACGGGGGGAGGGAGGGGAGGGGGGAGTACAAGGGCGGTTGTCATGTAAGTCGCCAGAGATGGTGGAAGAGGGGGTAGGGGGAAGGGGGAAGGGGGGTAGTTGCCCGGTCACCCGCCACCAGCATGTCATGCTAACATGTCCATTATGAATAATACTGGTGACGCATCCGGCCTCTGAACCCTCTCTCTCCCTCTCCTCCTCTTCCTCTCTCTCTACTCTTTCCATCTCCTCACTTCGCATCTTCTACTCTACCTTTCTACTCTCATCTTTTTTTCCCACTCCTCCTCTTCCTCTTCCTTCCTCTCCTCCTCTTCTTTTTTTCCCATCTCCTCCTCTTCGCCATCTTCTTCCTCTTCCATCTCTCCTCCTCTTCGCCATCTTCTTCCTCTTCTACCTCTCCTCCTCTTCCCTCTCCTCCTCTTCGCCATCTTCTTCCTCTTCCACCTCTCCTCCTCTTCGCCATCTTCTTCCTCTTCTACCTCTCCTCCTCTTCCCTCTGCTCCTCTTCCCCCTCTTCCCTCTCCTCCTCGTCGTTATTTCCTTCTCTTCCACCTTTCTTCTTCTTCCCTCTCCTCCCCTTCCTCCTCTTCACTTTCCTTCTCTTCCCTATCATCCTCTCCTTCTCCTCCTCTTCCTCCTGTCTTCCTCTTCTCCTTCTCCTCCTCGTCTTCCTACTCTCCTTACTCATGTCCTTCTCATTCTTCTCGTTTTTTCTCTTTCTTTTTCTTCCTCTTAACACTCTTCTCCGTCTCCTCTTCTTCCCCTTCCTAATACTAATCCTTCTCCTTCTCCCTCCTTTCCTCTTCCTCCTCTTTTTTTTTTCTTCCTTCTCTTCCTTTTCTTTTTCCTCTTTGTACTCCTCCTCCTTTCCCTCCTATTCCCTCTTTTTTCTCCTCCTCGTTATTTTCTTCTCCCTTTTTCTCTTCCTCTCCCTCCTCCTTTTCTCTTTTATATATTCTCCTTCTCCTTCTCCTCTTCCTTTTTATCATTCTTCTTCCTCCTCTTCCTGCTCTCCCGTTCTCCGTCGTCTTCTTCTCCCTCCTTCTCATTCTACACCTTACCTTTCTCTCTCTTTTCTTCTTCTCCCTCCTCTTCTTCCTCCTTCCCTATCTCTTCGTCATCTTTGTCGTCTTTCTCTTCCTCCTCCTCTCCTTCCTTGGTCTTCCCCTTCTCCTCCTCTTCTTCCTACCTTTTTTTCTTCACCCTTCTCCTCTTCTTCTTAGTTCTTCCTTGTCCTTTCTTCTTCCAGGCTTTTTTTTCCTTTATTCAGTATCTGTATTTTATCTGTCTCCTCTTCTCCTTTTTAATTTAGTTTCCTATTATTATTTTTTTTTTTCATTTTCCCCTTCTTCCTTTGCCTCTTCTCTTACTCTTGTTTTCTTTTCTCTTTCTTTAGATTATTTTTTCAATTCTTCTCTCTCCATTGTCTTTTATTTTACGTATTATTATTATTTACGTATTATTATTATTATTATCATTATCATTATTTTTATCATCATTAATTATTACCATTATCATTATTATCATTATCATGACTATCATAATTATTATTATCATTACCATTATCATTATCATCAATATCATTATTGCTATTGTTATTATCTCTCCTCCTTCTCATTCTACAACTTAACCTTTCTCGTCTCTCTCTTTTCTTCTTCTCCCCCTCTTCTCCTCCTGTCCCTTCTCTTCGTCATCTTTTCGTCTTACTCTTCCTCCTCCTCTCCTCCTTGTCTTTTCCCCCATCTCATCCTCTCTTCCTACTTTTTTTTTTCTTCAACCCTTCTCCTCTTCTTCTTATCTTTCTTCCTTGTCCCTTTCTTTCTTCCAGCTTTTTTTTCCTTTATTTCAGTATCTGTATTTTAAAAAAAAAAAAAAAAAAAAAAAAAATCTGTCTCCCTTCTTCCTTTAAATTTAGTTTCCTATTATTATTTTTTTTTTTCATTTTCCCCTTCTTCCTTTGCCTCTTCTCTTACTCTTGTTTTCTTTTCTCTTTCTTTAGATTATTTTTTCAATTCTTCTC